>NC_139969.1:38018005-38238888 GCF_963993115.1 Abramis brama | reverse complement strand
TGTTCATATTACATAGCCATATTTATTCTGCTCTAATAAGGTAACTGCTAATACACTGCACATATTTATATTTAATTTATATTACTCTAAACCTAGCCCTTGACGTTGTCATACACAGATTCTAGTCAGAATTCCCGACCTAAAAATGTTGTGGGCGGGGCTACGTTCGGCTGGCATCCAGGCTACTCTAAACCACCTTCTGTAAACCAACTGTACACTACTGTCTACACTGCACTATATTTCGTGTCCTCTCTATACTTGTGTATATAACACATTGCACTTTTCTGCTCTTTTTGCACTTCTGGTTGGACGCAAACTGCATTTCGTTGTCTTTGTACTTGTACTGTGCACAATGACAAAGTTGAATCTAATCTAATATAATGTATTGCTACAAAGACTGAAATATTTCAGAAATAACTCTTGCTGACATGTCCTTTCCGCGGAGGTTATCATGAGAACAGTTGTCTATATTTCACATAATTATCAGGACATAAATAAGCCTACATGTTGTAAATAGTGTAGACGAGCACAATTTGCAAACTATTAGGATAAATTGCAATAATCATGTCTAGCGACATCATAACGGCCAATGTTATGAAACCATCATCAGTAGTTCATCTTCAATAGCACAACATACAATTATGCAGTAGCCTAATATTTGTTTGAAATTGTGAAACATTACCTCGTCAGTAGACATCTTCGGAGGCTATCTGTCTGTTCGATGTCCGACGCTTCCATCCTACTGAACAGAGACCGGTATACAGGCAGGGGGATCAGGCCGTGAGTGCAGAGACGGCTCTGCGTGAGTGGTATTTACGACAGTAACGTAAAATACAAGTACTCCACAGCGACTCTAGGGGTCACTGTTTGACAAAAACGCAAAACTGCATAGTGTGCCTTTAAAGCACTGCAAACTGCTATAGTGAACACTAACTATAATAATTATATATAATATTTCTATATTATATAATTCTATAATAATATAGAATTCATAGACAATTGGAAAAGTTTTTGGGGCAAACCTGACCTGTTGAAATGAGATGGTATTCATCCCTCCTGGGATGGTGCTGCTCTTCTCTCTAGTAATATGGCACATAGTCTTAGAGCTCAAACATGACAATCAGGGGCTCAGGTCAGGAAGCAGACAGACTGGCTAAACCGACCGTCTGCTAGCTGTCTCACGTCACCAAGGTCAGATAAATCCCATCACATAGAGCCTCTTTCACCTAGCTATCATCATATAGAGACTGTGTCTGTTCCCCGAACTTGGAAATCCAAAAAACGCTTAAACCCATCTAAGGTTAAAAATTTAATTGATGTTCAACAAATAAAAAACAGCTATAATACAGATGAGCAAATGCTAAAGCTTGGGTTGCTGAATATTTGATCGCTTACTTCAAAAGCACTCGTTGTTAATGATATGATTTCAGATAATAACCTAGATGTGCTGTGTTTGACAGAAACCTGGCTAAAACCAAACGATTACATTACTTTAAATGAGACCGCCCCGCAAGACTACTGTTATAAACATGAGCCTCGTCTGAAACGCAAAGGGGGAGTGTTGCTGTAATTTATAGTAATATTTTCAAAACCACTAAGAAACCAAGTTTTAAATATAATTCTTTTGAAGCATTGGTGCTTAATGTAAAAATATATAGTGTAAATGATAAATCACGCTTGAGATTTATGCTGGCTACTGTATACTGTTGCGCTTAAAGAAGATTAAAGAAAATAGTCCAACGCCGTGGTACAACGAGCACACTCGGACCCTTAAGAGAGCAGCCAGAAAAATGGAGCGCAACTGGAAGAAAACAAAACTAGAGGTATTTTGCATTTCATGGAAGGAGAGCTCGATTACTTACAGAGATGCTTTAAAAGCTGCTAGATCTGCTTATTTTTCAACCCTATTAGAAGAAAATAAACATAATCCTAGGTATTTATTTGAAACGGTGGCTAAACTAACGAAAAATAAAGCTTCAAGCACCGAAGTTTCCAAGCAACACAGCAGTAATGATTTTATGAACTTCTTTACTTATAAGATTGATAATATCAGGGACAAAATTATAACTATGCAACCGTCTACTACAGTATCGCATCAGGGAGTGCATTGTAGTCTCCCTGAGGAAAAATTGTATTCATTCGTTGCTGTAGGAGAGGAAGAATTTACTAAACTCGTTAAATCATCTAAATCGACAACATGTATGTTAGACCCAATCCCGACTAAGCTACTGAAAGAGATGCTTCCAGAGGTCACACATCCTCTTCTTAATATCATTAATTCGTCTTTGTCTCTAGGATATGTACCAAAAAACTTTAAGCTGGCTATGATTAAACCGCTTCTTAAAAAAACGCAACTTGATCCTACAGAATTAGTCAATTACAGGCCGATCTCAAATCTACCTTTTCTGTCAAAGATATTAGAAAAGGCGGTATCCTCACAACTATGTTCCTTTCTTGAAAGAAATGATATCTGCGAGGATTTCCAGTCCGGATTTAGACCGTACCATAGTACCGAGACAGCTCTCGTTAGAGTCACAAATGATTTGCTCTTATCATCCGATCCTGGTTGTATCTCTCTATTAGTGTTACTCGATCTTAGTGCTGCATTTGACACCATTGACCACAACGTTCTTTTAAATAGACTCGAACATTATGTTGGCATTAGGGGAAATGCACGACATATGCTCTCATTGACAAATGCGGAACAATTAGTTCATGCGTTCATGACCTCAAGGCTAGATTACTGTAATGCTCTACTGGGTGGTTGCCCTGCACGCTTAATAAACAAACTACAGCTAGTTCAAAACGCAGCAGCTCGAGTTCTTACCAGAACCAGGAAGTATGACCATATTAGCCCGGTTCTGTCAACACTGCACTGGCTCCCTATTAAACATCGCATAAATTTTAAAATATTGCTGATTACTTACAAAGCACTAAATGGTTTAGCTCCGCAGTACTTGAGCGAGCTCTTAACGCATTATAGTCCTTCACGTCTATTGCGATCTCAAAATTCCGGCCAGTTAATAATACCTAGAATATCAAAATCGACTGCTGGCGGTAGATCCTTCTCCTATTTAGCACCAAAACTCTGGAACAGTCTTCCTACCATTGTCCGGGAAGCAGACAAACTCTGTCAGTTCAAAGCCAGATTAAAGACACATCTCTTTGACCTAGCATTCACATAACACATTATAGACTTCTATAATTCAATGTTAGGCTGCATAGATTAGGTCAGCCGGAACCGGGAACACTTCGCATAAATCCTGATGTACTCGTTACCTCATGAGAAGAATGGCATCTACGCTAACTTTAGTGTCTGTGTTTATCCCGAGGTTTTCCTGCAGCCTGCCGGATCCAGGCCGTATCCAGATCTGACGAAGGACCTTCGCGTGGACCCGATGAAAACGCAGTGCTGAAGTGTCTCTCCCTATGGAGGATCCCTTTATACCACTCTACAGACAAGCAATGTCGGGAAAATTCGTTTCGCGTTCCTACCCCAAAGCGACAAAATAAAATAAAATTCTTTATCAAAATTTATAAGGAAAGACCAGTACTTTGTTTAGGCTTGGCTTGTAGGGAATTCCAAACCTGCGCACATATATTCAAACGCACATAACTATAGAACCAATTCTAAATGCGCATGTGAACGCCATCAGCGTTTCTCACAGGTTCGCGTTTAAAGTCTGTGTAGAGAGAATGGTGTCGTCTTAGCGGCCCCTAATTTAATAACAAATGATCGTTGCGATGGAAGCAAATCAATCAAAACTAACTTTAGCTGGAAAATAACTTTATTAAAGAACCTCTATAAAGCCAAAACAATCTCTGTTACCTTAAATTATATGCTTATCTCTGTGAAGCTGCTTTGAAACAATCTACATTGTTAAAAGCGCTATATAAATGAAGATGACTTGACTTGACTTGACTAACTAGCAATTTAAATGTTGAGCAGCAAACTCATTGGCTGCAGATGCGACAGGAACCAATCAGATTGTGCCATGTAGTTAATGATATAAAAGTCATCAGGTTGTGTTAAAGACCCATCAGCCTGCGCCATCTAGAGTTTCATGACAGAACTTGGTATATATCCTAAAATGTTTTCTTGATTTGTATGGTTGGGTTCAAGTCATTTTATCCTATTGTTTTATTATTTTTCAGAGCCAGCTTTTATTTTATTTTTTTCGTCTACAAGCAGCTCTTCTAGGTCCCCAAACGCTCAGTATAGTCAATGACAAACAGCTTATTGTTAAAACAGCATATTGTTCATGACAAACAGCACTCCTGATCAACCACTCCATTCTCTTTGTTATTGTCTTTGATATTTGTCTTTTATTCTGCTTTTCTTGTGAAGAAAGAAAGTGAAATGCAATTAAATATGGAACAAAATGGAGCAGCATGTTTCTAAACTCTCATGTCATTAAAATGGAGATGAGCATTAAAGAACAACAGAATAATGTCTTGTGTGGGATATTTATGGGAAATGTTATGTAAGCATGTCACATTTTTCTCTATGTTTCATGTCATTATCACTTCTTGCTGTGATGTTCCTTAGGGAAGACTTGAAGATTACAGTGAAAAACTGTATCCACATTACAGGGATTTTTTTTTATTGCTTTGCTACTATTTTTACAAGCAAGTGGTAAATTCATAGTACTAACTCTTCATACTAATCTGATAACAGATCAGCAAAAGTGCACTTTTTATTGCACAATAAGTATTTCATTCACAGTAACTGCCTTTCATAATGCTTTTACAATCACGCTTTTCATTTCCATCTCTTCTAAAATGTTTTAAAATGTTAACAAAGAGCACACAAGAGAGACACAATCAATGACTGTGCAGACATCAGTTTTATTATGAGGGATACCATTAGCAATGTATAGATAATACCATTACATACATTATAGAAGCTAGTCAGTTACATAATTAATGCAAGTCTATTTTATAATGTGTCAGCTGTAGCAAGCATTACAATGACATCTTTCATTTTGCAACAAGGGTGATTTGAAACATGTATCTTGCATTGTTGGCTATAAACAACTGATTGATAAAAGGACTAAATTGATTTAAAAAAAAAATAATAATAATAATAATAAAAAAAAAAAATAATAATATATATATATATATATATGTGTGTGTGTGTGTGTGTGTGTGTGTGTGTGTTTTGAAAATGTACACATATCCCATTAATCCCATTAAAAACTCAAAATATCAAAATCTGAGGTTAATTTTACAGCATTTCTGTGTAGAACAAACCTCTTCATTGAACTTGGATTATGAGTTATGGAAGCAAATCATATTGTCAAGTGACATTGGAAGCATATCATATTATAGAAAAACTTTACTAATTTATCTGACTAAATGGAAATCTATCAAATGCTACACATAACCTGTAGGCTTGGAATAAGTTGGATTGTTTTGAGTTCAAAACTTAACATTCAAATCCTTACTAAATAAATATCTTTGTTGTTAAATGTTGATTCTCAGAGGAATAGATTTCGCTGTGATGTCAGAGACGTCCTTGAATATTCTGATATCTGACCATAATTTATCATTTCATATGGATGAGCAGATGTAATTAAATCATTGTGCTGAAATGCAAACTATAAAAATATGGATTCAAATATGAGTTTGGAGTTATGCTCTGGAGTTATGCTGTTAAACCCCAAAATTACAATCAGTTTACACTGATGTTCAAGAGAAAGATCAACAGTGACATCTAAAGGACAAACTCAGTCAGCACAACAAGCCCAACAGAACATCTGTATGTCTGTATACAGGATTAATACAGACATTCATACATGTGTTTCGTTTACTTATTTTGAAATATTTTGACCGGAAGTGTGATTATATCGGTCTCTATGTAATATGGTGTTATTGCACGAGGCAGTGACATAGAGAACAGCGACAGTATATGACATTTATTGGTCTCACACACTTTAAGTTGGAAAAGTTGGAACGGACACTGAAAGAAAAGTGGCCACACATTTCACACAAAAAGGCAAAGGGTCTAAAACATTTTCCACCACATATTTCCCATTTTTGCATCAAAGTTCATATTTAATAGTTGGATGACTTTATTATTATTTTGAAATCTGAAAATAGCCAAATAAATGGCTATAATGGCTATATCATATTTTATCATCCCTCAAAAATACACCAAAATGTGGATTAATTTCTGAATAATTCCTATCAGAACAATAGCTCTATTTATAATAAATCATAGATTAGGAAAAAGACTACACAGAGCTCATAATGTATAATGTAAAATACATATACAAATAATGCAACATACAAATGCTAATACTGTAAAAACTAAGTAGTTAATGTTAAATGACCATGTATGTTCACTAAATGACATTTAGCAGCCAGTATAATACTGAATATAAGAACAATAAAAACACAGATTTCATTAGGAGCAAAATGCACATAAGATCTACAGTACCTGAAGTACAGTTAAACAAGCTTAATCTGTTTAAGAATATAACCTCACTGCTTACTGTAACACCCGAGGGTCATAATCATACAAATGTGTGTTTATTTACAGATAAATAAGCTGATTCAGAAGCAGACTTCAAGAATTGACGGCACCAGTGTAGTTTGTAATAATACATAGAGTGCGAATTATGAAATACTAAAACATATTTCTGAGATGTGTATGTTGCACATAATGGAAGACAATGTCAGCATTTATTGTTTTTAATTTTTTAATTGTAATTTAGGTTTTTTTTTTCAGACAACTGTGCCAGATTTCGCCTCCATGTGACTTAACCCCCCCCATCAGGCCCTTGTGCTCCTATAGCGTGATGCGAATGTAAGGGTAGACCATCGGAAAGTCTCAATCACTCTGATTGACTGATTGCCATGTCAATGTGTGAATGCCCACAGCCCACTTCTCACGCTCGCAATCACGGATCCTAAGTGGCTCGTACCGCAGGAAATGGAGTGGCTAATTACAAAGAAAACAACGAACACACTCAGACGTCATCACTGTCAATCACATATCAATCAAAATGATGAAATGAGTGAGCCGCTTATTAAAGAGCTCGCAGCTCGATTCAGTTAGGGTGTATAAAACATCAGACACGTTTTTCAACAAGTACAGACCGTAACTAACCTAAACCATTTATGCTGTGCCTCATGTTGATTTAATCCATGGCACATGGTAAAAACCTCATTTGAAAAACATGACCGCAGTGTGCTGAAATGAACACTAGTGGCAGTAAAACAGCAACAACTATTTCTTTTCACAAATTACAATCACAGGGGCAGATTGCTGATTAATAAAGACTCATTTTCACGCCAATCCTTGCGAAATACTGTTATGATCTCAAAACACTTTTACCATAGTGCAACTAATACATTTAGACATTTCCCAGACAGTAACATGGTGTCGGCCAAGATCCGGCCCACATCTGGTGTGTGAGGAATCCATGTTGCTGTCTGGGTTGCAGCATGTATGGCTTTTCTAAAGCGTTGTGAACAGCTCACCTGGTACCAAGGCCATAGCTAGGGTAAAAAAAAAAATATATATATATATATATAAAATAAAATAACTAAAGCCCTGCCTGGTACAGCATTGCACTTGCACTTCACGTGAAACACGAGTCACAATAAAAGAGCTCAAAGACTTAAACAAGCTAAAATGCCATGGTTGCTTCAGCAAATGTGTTTGTTTTGGAGAAAATTGAATGCGCTTCTAGTGCCTTTGAAAGTTCAAGAAGAAGCGTAAAAAATAATATTACATTTATCTTGTTTTAAGCATATTTTTACTGTAAAAAAGAGACAAAAATAGTGATTAAGAACACTATTTTTAATAGTGTATTTCTGGCAGTTGTAGAATTTGAGGTATAGTATGTAGTATTTCATGAATGTAATGCAAACTTTACTTGAAATGATAATATATGACTTCTATTATTTTATTTCTAAAAGTATCAGTGCTGATGTAAATATAAATTCTTGGCACATGTGACACTGGAAACAAAAACTGTACATAATGTACACCATGACAACACGGCTCCCAGAAACCTTGTTTTTACAATCTCTGGTCTCCCCTACTGGACCCTTTTGATGCGGATCATCATGTTTATCATCGTGGATTCATCATCAGTTTAGGAATGTTCTCGGTTCAATATATTTCACGTTCTATCATTATCTAGTATAATGTCCAACCACTGTAAAATCATTTTAATTCCTAAACCAGACTTTGTGAAGGGTTAAAATAAAAAAAGTGAAACCTGAAAAGGGTCATGACACAACAAATAGCTATTCATTATTAATAGTTCATTATAAGTAAATCTCAAGGAACATATTAATGTGACCCCCTTAAATAAATAAAAAATAAAAATTAATTTTCCAAAAAAATAAAAAATAATAATAACTTTTCGAATACTTTTTCGTGCAACTACTTTTCTAGGTGTATGAACCTCTAGTTATGTAATATAAGTTTCCGGGTTTACTAATCCATGCATTGTCATTACAGCGAAGTTGAACGATTGTATAAACTTCCTGAAAAAAAGTGTTAAAAAGTGATATTATGACACCAGCCTAATGTTAACACATATTATGCTAAAGTCTATTTTTTTAAACTGTGTATTATAACATTTATTTATGGAAGCTTGTTTCCACCACGGAATAAAACAATTTAAAAGATAAATGCGTCTTTTTATCTCACAATTCTGACTTTTTTCTCATAATTGCGTAATACAGTCGCAATTGACCCTTCGCAGGGAGTTTGAGTGACAGGGGATCTGACAAATCATAATCCGCCATCCGCCATTTTTGCCCGACAAAGCAGTCAGGAGAGTTCGTAGATTAACGTTGGAGGATTTGAACTTGAAAAACGGAGTGTAGCCTACTGATCTTCATTCATGTTTATTTAATGCTATAAATTAACTAGAAGAGATGATCGGTTCACAAGCAGCTTTAACTGAGGCGACACAGCAATCTGTCACAACACATTAAAGAGACACAAAATGGTATTTATTGTTTAAATTTCTTTAAAAAATGACCAAATTTGAAAGTTGAGACTTTGTTTCATATCAAAAGTAACCTGGTCTGTCCTGTCTGTCAGCGCATTTGTCAGTGTTCTCCATTGGACACAGCGACCCCATTGGATTCAACGGAGAAAAGTGAAGTCAATTAGAAGCACTCACTTCCTGATGGCTGACCGTACTACGCAGACTCAAACTGAGCTTGACGACGTAGATGTGACGTGAGCAACCCGTCTGTCTTCTAGTAGCTGTGCCAAGAGAAATCTGAATCATTCCCTTCCGAAACTTGCAGAGACGGAGAGTGTGAGTAGGAGGTGTCCATGAGCTAGGAGCAACTTTTGCTAAGTATTCTGATGAATTATTTTGTCATTTTGCCTCCACGTCCCCCCGATTGCCCGCGAGCTTCTCCTCCTGTCCATACGGTAATCTCTCTACTGTGCGACAGAGTCGCGTGGTTATGACGCAATCGTTAGCCTATTTTTACAAAACTGCTTCTACGGGCCCATAACGTAAGATACAAGGTAATGGAGCCTTTTATACATTTTCGTGTTTCTTTAGAAATAAATAATGGACAAATGGAGTCTTCAAACGCCTCAGATGTAAAGTTATTCACTGTCAAAGTGACGCCAAAATGAATGGGAGTCAATGGAATGCTAACAGCAGGTGATGGTCTGCTAATCAATGGCGGGGAAGCTTCAGTTTACAGCTGATAGATTACCCCCTTGGTGTCCTCTCTGCTCCACGATGTATTTTGCAACAGTAACTAAAGAGGGCGGGTCTTTGCCAATGGTCAATTGCGAGTTATTGAGTCAGAACAGCATAATAGAAAGACAGAACTGTGAGATGTAAACTTGCCATTGTGAGAAAAAAGTCAGAATTGTGAGATTAAAAGTCTATGTCATGACCACTTTAAAGCTACACTGTGTAATTTTTTAAGTTGATTCTTAGCAAAAAACACTTTGTTCTTTCAAAATTATATGTGCTCATTAATGTGTAATTACTTCTACCAACTAATCAAGTATTCTGGTAAGCGTAGAATCTGGCATTTAGAATACATACAAGCGAGTCGCTCGAATGGCGGAAGCCATGTTGTGCCTCCATCTTGAAAATACATTAGCCAAAGAGGGACATACATGTTTTTACACTCAGTGGCACTGTGACGAATGCAAGGGGGAGATTACTCACAAATGCCAGCAGATCTGAAATAATACGTCCACCATAGGAGTTAAAACGCCCTCGCAATGGGAGGGGCTAGAAAGTAATATTCAGTTGGTAGTCATATACAATTTCACCGCTAGATGGGAGAAAATCCTACACAATAAATGAAAATAAAATTGTAATTTTTTCCCCAAATAAAATACATTTAGAATACTTTTTTGAAGTGCAACTACTTTTCTAGGTGTATAAAGAAAAAAGAGGAAAAAGTCATAACTGCGAGATATAAACTTGCAATTTGGGATTATAAATCTAAAAGATTTTTTTTATGCTTCACAATTGCTGTCAACAGACCTGTTTTGAACCAGGAACATTCCTTTAAATGTATAGGCACTTAAATCCTCTTTTTTTAAACACTGTTTCCAGTACATGTGCTGATGATTCAGACACTATCTGTGTGCGCTGGATGGACGGTCCGTCAGGGGAATGGTAGTCCTCTGCCGAGGGCACAGGATCTTGACGAAGGCCCTACGGAAGCTGCTGTGGCACAGCGGGTAAAGGAACGGGTTGATCGCTGAGTTTAGCCACAGCAGCCAGAACGTCACCTCGTACCAGTGATGCGACACACAGTCTCCTCTGCACGCCGCCCGCACGATCATCAGCAGAGTGTACGGCGCCCAGCACACTGCGAAAACACACACGATTATCGCCAAGGATTTCGCAATCTTCTTGTCCTGCCTCAGACGCGAGCGCTGAACGCACCGCATGGACAGACCGTCGCTCTCCGAGCTCTTCTTCTTGCTGTCTTCAGTCTTTTTGAGTGTCAGTGAGTTCCAGTAGATCCGCACGCTCACGCCTGTCCTCTTCCCGTACAGAGCCGAGGCATCCTGGCGCTTTGGAGAAGGGGATTCTCTTTTACTGCCGAGCCTCCTCCGACGGATGCTGAGGTAGATGCTGATGTTGAAGAAAGCCACGGATAAAAAAGGCGAGAAGAACTCAACCACTGAAGCAGAGAGCAGGAAGTACCAGGTGTAGTAGAACTCGGCGAAGCACTCGTCATCCGGCACACGACTCCTGCCGGTCAGCGGCTCCCAGAATAAGATGGCCGGTCCGTACAGGAGGAAGGCCAGAATCCAAACCGCTGCTATCTTCACCACAGCGAAGTGGGTCATTCCTTGCTTGGCACGATAAGATACCTGAAATCAGGTAAATAATATTGAATAAAGTTAAACCACTGTTTTTATCAGTTTTGTTTTGTCCATCATTTATACAATTATTTGATGCAAAAAAATTATAAACTTGTGGCTTCGGTGTTCTTTAAAATGAAAAAATGGCTTTGTGTTTTTTATTAAAATACACATTGCCTAAATATATAGTGATTTTTTAGTCACAAGTATCAATTATTTGAACATATAAACAGCCATTTCTTTAAAATAAACACTTTCTTGAGGGGAAAACAAAGGAATTGACATGCTTTTAAACATGCTTTTTAAATGGCACATGAGCTTTGTTAACAGGACTGAGAAAACGTGCATCCATCTTCTGTTTAACCGCTCCTCAAGCCCGAGTTGAAGCCCAAGGACATCCAACTTGTAAGATGTGTTAAGAAGAGTGGCTACTAGAGGAGGCAGTGTGTTAATGGTAACACTGTTTTCAAATGAACATTTGCAACCAACTAAGAGAGCTAGCATGTTTAGCACTGGTGAAATAAATACTATTGGCTTTCTACCGAGGCAGATAACATGGCTAAGTAACTAGCTAACATCAGCTAGTTTCCCACTTCACGTTACTTCACAAAGCTGGGGAGAGCAGACTGTGTTCCTGTGATTTAGTACAACAATGAAATATAGCTGGTATCACTTCTACTTTAGTTTAAGTCTTCCACAATTGTGTACAAACAAAAAATCAGACCGTTTGTGTGTTGTACGAGAGAGAGAGTGTGTGAGAGTGTGTGTGTGTGTGTGTGTGTGTGTGTGTGTGTGTGTGTGTGTGTGTGTGTGTGTGTGTGTGTGTGTGTGTGTGACACACTCGCGCTCTATCTGTCCTTACGTGTATATGTGCATCAACACTGAAATAACAGTAATCAATTTTATAGCATTATTTGATATTATTCTTAGCAGTAGTAGTATATGTTTTCACATGAAATCAATAACATAAAATATAAAACCTGTCTGGGAATTTTTTAAAGAAT
This sequence comes from Abramis brama, assembly GCF_963993115.1. Lineage (NCBI taxonomy): Eukaryota > Metazoa > Chordata > Actinopteri > Cypriniformes > Leuciscidae > Abramis > Abramis brama. The sequence continues at coordinate 38,226,552 of NC_139969.1, read as the reverse complement.
GAAATCCCTAAGATGAGAACAAAAGAACACAGAAGTCAGGGCTAGGTGCAGAAACAACTGGCAGAAGCGGTGTGGTTTTCTGCAACTACCGATGTTTGGCCCAGCAATGGAGGTAGTGGAGAACCAAACATCAGCTTTACAGAGCATTTCCTCTCTCCAGATTGGGAATTGAAGTCCTCCTGCCTCTAAGCTGTGTTTCCCCCAGAGGACCACACAGCTGACAACATCTTAGATTTATCTGTAAACATACTGCAGGACTGAAGAATCATGAAAAAGTGTTTGTCTAGCATCACAACAGACCATGCAACCAACCAACCATGTTACTCTGTGTTTGGCTTGGCTGTTTTGGCCATAACTTAAATCTAGCTATAGCCAAAGTGCTCAAAATTCAAAGCGTTGACTCAGCTGTAAGAGTATCCTGTATATATATGGTATACAGGGAAGCTCTCGCAGCTGGAAAAGAAAGAGAATTTAAGAAAAATCAGGCAATCCTGAACATTCCTGAAAAATCACTCATTCATCATGTAGTGACGAGAAGGGGGTTCACTTTCAAAATGATTGAGAGATTTCTGGAACAGCAGTGCAGTGCTCGCAGCAGACAGAAGCTCATGGCATTGAATGCCAAAAGACAGTGATGTGCACATTTTGGAGACGGTCTGTGAACTTCTGGGGCCTCTAAATGACTTCTTCTGAAACACAGACCACTCTGTTATCTTTGAAGCCTGTTATGGAGCACCTCAATGCCATACTGAATGAAAATGAGGAAGATGATGCCCTTACAAAACAAATGAAAAAGGTAATGATGGATGATCTGCAACACCGATACTCCTCTGAGAAAGTCAATAAGGTGGTTGACATTGCTTGCTTCATTGATCGCTGTTTCAAGGGCAACTTTTCTCAAACCAGGATGACACCATTATCTATGCTAATGTTAGTCTTTCAGTTTATTCCGAGATTTACTGTAGTCAGCCGGATCTGGGCACTGATCCTCAACAAACTCATCTCCATACCGGCGTGATAACTCCGATCTTCAACCAGATGGAACTGGATAAATATTCTGAATGTTCTGATCTAATCTGACTTCTGACCTGTAATGCTGCCTGGATCATAATCATTCACTGTTCGCTCGTTGGCCAGAGGAGAACTGAGCGACTGAGCCTGGGTTCTCCCAAGGGGTTTTTTCTCCATTCTGTCACTAATGGAGTTTTGGTTCCTTGCCACTGTCTCCTTTGGCTTTTGTCTTGCTTAGTTGGGGACACTTAATATTCAACAATATTATTGATCTGACAGCATTTACACCATTATATGAGAACTGAACACTGTTTTCTCCAGAGCGGTTATATATATATATATATATATATATATATATATATTAAAAAGGGGTTCTTAAAAAGGGGTAAGGATACATAATGTATCAAATAATGAGACTAAGTTCGATACTTGCATGTCTCGCCCATTTGAATTAAACTGTCCTGATGTAATTTGTTGAGGCTCCAGTTGATCTTTGCTGATGTGGTCATGATGAGAGAGAACCAGTGGGAGTCAGAGGATCTTTGGTGAATGGAAAGACAAGGCCGCAAACTGGCACATGCTTGGGGGTCCGACAGAATTTCTAGGCGCAGCCAGGGGCCGGAGGGTGTCAGGTTTGGGGACCACACAATTTCGTCTCTGCTTTTTGCGGATGATGTTGTCGTGTTGGCCCCATCAGACCAGGACCTTCAGCATGCACTGGGACGGTTTGCAGCCGAGTGTGAAGTGGCTAGGATGAGAATCAGCGCCTCCAAATCCGAGGCCATGGTCCTCAGTCTAAAAAGGGTGGCTTGCCCACTTCAGGTTGGTGGAGAGTTCCTGCCTCAAGTGGAGGAGTTCAAGTATCTTGGGGTCTTGTTCACGAGTGAGGGAAGGATGGAATGGGAGATTGACAGACAGATCGGTGCAGCTTCTGCAGTAATGCGGTCGATGTACCGGTCTGTCGTGGTGAAGAAAGAGCTGAGCCGCAAGGCGAATTACCGGTCAATCTATGTTCCTACTCTCACCTATGGTCATGAGCTGTGGGTCATGACCGAAAGGACAAGATCCCGGATACAGGCGGCCGAAATGAGCTTTCTCCACAGGGTGGCTGGGCGATCCCTTAGAGATAGGGTGAGAAGCTCAGAGTAGAGCCGCTGCTCCTCCACATCGAGAGGGGCCAGCTGAGGTGGCTCGGGCATCTGTTCCGGATGCCTCCTGGACGCCTTCCTGGGAAGGTGTTCCGGGCGCGTCCCACCAGGAGGAGACCCCGGGGAAGACCTAGGACACGCTGGAGAGACAATGTCTCCCGGCTGGCCTGGGAACGCATTGGTGTCCCCCCGGAAGAGCTGGAGGAAGTGTCTAGGGAGAGGGAAGTCTCTGCTTAGACTGCTGCCCCTGTGACCCGGCCCCGGATAAGCAGAAGAAGATGGATGGATGGATGGATGGACTAAGAGACGTGATCTTGTGATCAGTGATTTTTAAAGCGTGAAGATGTCACACCCTCTGGAGGGTTCTGAGCAAGAAGAAGTTGTTCCCTTTGGAGGGAATTTCTTTACGACCTTTTGTTCAAGCAGGCCTTTGAATATGTAATTTGATTGGGTGTTTAACAAAAGAATCTTCAAGATTCATATAATACTAATGTGTCACAAAGTTAGCAAAATGTAATGTAAATTAACAAATGGGGAACGAAGATTGGAGTTTAATGGACTAAACATGCTACACATGATTTTGGTTAACAACTATAGTATGCAAGTCTGAAACATTAATCCAAAAGAGCTGAATACATAGGCCAAACCACATAAAAGGAAAATCATGAGATAGGAAAATTAGACACGTTTATACATTTCATTCCTTTTAGGGTCGTAAAAAGTCTTATCAGTCTTAATGTGTCTTGCAATCTCTACTAATGAGCTGATGAGCTAAATCAGATGTGTTAGATGAGGGAGACACAAAATGTGCAGTGGTGGGGGTCCACACGCACCCACTGACCTTTTCCAAATCTTTTCCAAGTTCCACTTGATTTCAAACTGAACACAGCACTTTTTCCAAATGCTATACTGAAGTGATGTCTAGTGTGAAGACACGCTTGAAGGATGAACGATACTGCTTTTCGATCCGATACTTTCAAGGCAAGTATTATCAATACCAAAAACAATAACAATACTTCTAAACTTAACTGATCTTTTAAATCATAATTTCTAAAGATAAAATGATTAATTACACCCACTTAACATGTTCACTATAAGAAAGAAAAAAAATCACCTTTAAGCCGGGCTCAGACTACAGGAGTTTTTCAATCTTAACCGATTGTGAAATCTTTTGTGAAAACGATTGTTGTATCACGCACATAAGGAGAATCTTCACAGATTTTTTTCTTTCAAATCTCAAACCTGTACACACTACCAGATTAAAAAATTGTGGCGCATCACACACTTCAAATATTCTTAAGATTATCGTGCCAGATTTAACACCACATGTGATCTCAAGTGGATGTAAACAAAATGGATACTGTGTCGTGGCAACTTGCTGTAGACATGTGAGGAGACATTATAAAGGCAGTTGTGTTGTTCCCACATTTCGACTAGCTGTTCCTGGTTTTATCCGTTGTCTACTGGACTTGTACAGCTGCTTGTTGTGTGCGGTCGCCATTTCAAAAGTTCCTTCACTTCCGTCTCCTTAAAGACTTGTCTCTCATTGGCTATTGTGGAAGTACGTAAGTAATCATAGTCGCAATCATCCTGATTAAAAATCCTAAATATCAAACATGTTTGATATTGTCGGGACGGCCCTGAGCAGATCGGGAGGTTTAAGATTTGAGCAGAAAAAATGTCTCACATTACCAGATAATCTGGCCTGAACATCAGAACCGACCGATGCTCTGGACGCGATTTATTTCTCTGAATGTCGGGAGGGGTAAATCTGGCATAAACTGGCCTTAAACTCCTGTAGTCTGAGCCTGGCTTTAGCTTCTCACTGGGGCAGTAACCTTGTTACATGTGCATGTTAGTATTATAAGATACAAGTACACCTTTAATTAAAAATAACCATGGTCAAATACTAGTCAAACAATGGTTACTGTAGTAAAACTGTAGTTATTTTTTGTAACGGACTGGCAATGAATGTGAGTTTCCATTTGTTTATTGTGAAATAACTCCCAATTGTACTGGCCATCTGTCCGGGTTGTTTCCGTGCCTTCAGCCTGAGATGCTGGGATAGGCTCCAGCATCCCTACGACCCTTCAGAGGACAAGCGGTTTGGAGAATGGGTGGATCGAAGAGGGTATGGTGCCAATGGTTTCTTATGATCTACTTATGCTTATGATGCCTTTGGGAAATGCAGCTCTGTTTGGATAAGTGCTGCAAGTGAATCATCAGATGAACAGGAGACATGGCTCTATCCCACACTATTATTCGTCCATTCATATTTTGCACTTCAAAGCTGTTTTTATGCATTCAATTATGTACTAAATAAACAAAATCTCTGGTTAAATACTAAATATCCCACAAAAGTCCCCCTGTAGTCAATAATTGTATCCCTTAAAACTCATATTTGATCACCAAAATGACATACAGTATTAAACATTTTTTCCTGTGAAAAAAAAAATATTCCTGCCTTAAAATAGCCCACATAGCAAACAGACTTGGCCCAAATGTGGCCTCATCATGGCACTGCTGGCCTGTTGCCGGCACTGGCATGCATCATGTCAGCCAACTGTGGGCAATGTGTGGCAATGATGGCACTGCATGCATGACGGCAGACAACATTTGGGCCGATTGTGGATGGGTGGTGTGTGGCCCAGATCATGTCAGCCAACTGTGGGCCAAGTGTGGCGATGATGGCACTGCATGACGGCAGACAACATTTGGGCCTATTGTGCATGGGCGGTGTGTGGCCCAGATCAGTGTAGCGATTATGGGCCATACTTTGTGTACGGGACAATTATATGTATTTAGGCCGCTACTATTATATGTCTACTATATGTCCCCCCCACCACCACAATTTTTCACGGGAGAAATAAAACAGTTTAAAGTGTTGTCCATGGATAGTGCAGTTATCAAAACTACGAAAGAGATGAAATGATTTTAAGAATTAATAACAATAATAATATGAATTGACTTTTGAGTCAGTGAAAAAAGCTATGTCCAGAAAAAATTATAAATAATTATAAATATAGCATTTAGTTTTCAGCAGTGTTCACAAAATTCAATAATCATTTAAAAATTCCCAAATCCATTTGACCTGAACAAAATATACATTTTCCTAACATGACAACTGAGTTACATGTTTTTAAATTATTTATTTTAATTTGTTTTTATGAATTTCTAATAAAAAAAACTTAATTCACATACAAAATAGTCTAAAGTTTTCCATACTCTTTAGTTTAAGAACCACAAAATCATGTTAAAAACTTATATATATACACAGTTGCATAAATACAGTGAGGAAAATAAGTATTTGAACACCCTGCTATTTTGCAAGTTCTCCCACTTGGAAATCATGGAGGGGTCTGAAATTGTCATCGTAGGTGCATGTCCACTGTGAGAGACATAATCTAAAAAAAATAATCCAGAAATCACAATGTATGATTTTTTTAACTATTTATTTGTATGATACAGCTGCAAATAAGTATTTGAACACCTGTCTATCAGCTAGAATTCTGACCCTCAAAGACCTGTTAGTCTGCCTTTAAAATGTCCACCTCCACTCCATTTATTATCCTAAATTAGATGCACCTGTTTGAGGTCGTTAGCTGCATAAAGACACCTGTCCACCCCATACAATCAGTAAGAATCCAACTACTAACATGGCCAAGACCAAAGAGCTGTCCAAAGACACTAGAGACAAAATTGTACACCTCCACAAGGCTGGAAAGGGCTACGGGGAAATTGCCAAGCAGCTTGGTGAAAAAAGGTCCACTGTTGGAGCAATCATTAGAAAATGGAAGAAGCTAAACATGACTGTCAATCTCCCTCGGACTGGGGCTCCATGCAAGATCTCACCTCGTGGGGTCTCAATGATCCTAAGAAAGGTGAGAAATCAGCCCAGAACTACACGGGAGGAGCTGGCCAATGACCTGAAAAGAGCTGGGACCACCGTTTCCAAGGTTACTGTTGGTAATACACTAAGACGTCATGGTTTGAAATCATGCATGGCACGGAAGGTTCCCCTGCTTAATGTCAAGGCCCGTCTTAAGTTTGCCAATGACCATTTGGATGATCCAGAGGAGTCATGGGAGAAAGTCATGTGGTCAGATGAGACCAAAATAGAACTTTTTGGTCATAATTCCACTAAACGTGTTTGGAGGAAGAAGAATGATGAGTACCATCCCAAGAACACCATCCCTACTGTGAAGCATGGGGGTGGTAGCATCATGCTTTGGGGGTGTTTTTCTGCACATGGGACAGGGCGACTGCACTGTATTAAGGAGAGGATGACCGGGGCCATGTATTGTGATATTTTGGGGAACAACCTCCTTCCCTCAGTTAGAGCATTGAAGATGGGTCGAGGCTGGGTCTTCCAACATGACAATGACCCGAAGCACACAGCCAGGATAACCAAGGAGTGGCTCTGTAAGAAGCATATCAAGGTTCTGGCGTGGCCTAGCCAGTCTCCAGACCTAAACCCAATAGAGAATCTTTGGAGGGAGCTCAAACTCCGTGTTTCTCAGCGACAGCCCAGAAACCTGACTGATCTAGAGAAGATCTGTGTGGAGGAGTGGGCCAAAATCCCTCCTGCAGTGTGTGCAAACCTGGTGAAAAACTACAGGAAACGTTTGACCTCTGTAATTGCAAACAAAGGCTACTGTACCAAATATTAACATTGATTTTCTCAGGTGTTCAAATACTTATTTGCAGCTGTATCATACAAATAAATAGTTAAAAAATCATACATTGTGATTTCTGGATTTTTTTTTTTAGATTATGTCTCTCACAGTGGACATGCACCTACGATGACAATTTCAGACCCCTCCATGATTTCTAAGTGGGAGAACTTGCAAAATAGCAGGGTGTTCAAATACTTATTTTCCTCACTGTATGTACAGTTAACTGTGCAGTGAACTATTGTTTATTTTGTGCGATCTCCACGGTAACAGCAGCTTTCTGGTTGGTGGATGAGGTTCACGTGATGCGTCGTTTGAAATTTCTCCCGCTGAAGGGTGAAGAAGACGTCTGACAAACCGAACCGCTGTTCAGGTAAGTGAAGCTATTTTGTGCACGACCCTATTTTTTTTACAGTCTATATATTGTGTACGACCTAACATTAAATGCAATACATACAGCAGATATGCAACCACATGGGTTCTCTTTTGCACTCATGCCGCAATAGATCAAGCCTGCGATGTGTTTACAGCTCTCTCATTTTTTTAGTATTTTTATTTAACCTTAACCTCGATTAAAAATCGACCGTGGCGGGTACGAAGGTTATTTTGGCAGGTTAATGGCAATCTTTAAAAAATAGAAGAACATCTCTTTTTTGGAGCTTTTTTAAATACCTGAATTTTTTGCCTATGAACTTTTACCTATGGTAGCTGATTCACTGCCCTGAACTTGAGAACGCGAGTACAGACTGACGTGACCGGGGTGCTTTTGACCGGCCTGCGGGTCATTCAATAGTGCCACATTATAAGCAATCATTTCCTGTATAAAATGTAACCGAAGCAACCTTATTTTAATTTGTTACCTAAATTTATTTACAGTTGGTGGATGAATATTTGTATATGTATTTATTAATTTAGTATTTTGTCTTTTAGCTGCTGTGAGGAAAAAATCGTCTGACACATGCCACTGATCAGGAGAAAGAAGCAACAATACAAAGATGGCTTCAGCTCCTGAAACAGCATCATAGTTTCAGCCGTTTACTGTCTATGGTTTCAGCCCAGATCTGGCCCAAATCTGGTTCATGTGGATTTCACACGGTCCAGATGTGGGCCGGATCTGGGGTGCGTTTCCCGAAAGCATCGTTGGCCAACTATGGTCGCAAGTTCATCGCAATGTCCATTGAACTCTATTGGTAACGACGGAACTTGCGACCATAGTTGGCCAACGATGCTTTCGGGAAACGCACCCCTGGGCCAACACAGAAAAGAGGGGCTGCAGAGCTGTACTTCACTTCCTGAGGATAGCATCACTCTCTCCCTCACACATACAAACATTCTTTTGTGCAAATTTGTTTTAAGTAATTTTTTTTCATTTGCTTTATGTTTGTTGAGAGTAAAATTACATTATAATATGTTTAAATTTCAGTGCTAGATTCATTGATAGATTCATTTAGTTAGAATTGAAAAATGTTTTTTTTTTTTGGCTTGTGCATTACTACAATAAGTAAACTACTGTTTAAGACAGACCAGAACATTTTGAAATTAAATGCACTGTGAGGTGGTAATAAGATGTTAAGCTTTGAATGTTCTAAAAAAAAAAAATAATAATAATAATAATAATAATAATAATTTATTATTATTGGCTTGTGCCTATTGTTAAATAAACTATTTTTGAGAATTGAATTTTCTTGTGCCTTATTTGTTCACATGGTTTGGGTAAGATTAGGCTGGGTTATGGCTCAGTTTTGGGGTTTCTGGTTAAAGGGTGGCGTTGATATGGTTAACTTATGGCTGAGAATTGGTACCAATAATAAAACCTGTTTTGGCCCAGTTCAGGGCCAGTTAAGGGTGACTAACTGGCTGAGATTCGGGCCAGTTATGGCCCATGTGTGACCCTTGTCTTTAATCCAGTTCTGGGCCACTTCAGGGCCGTCATTCTTTGCGGTACTTGGGCCAAGGGAAATGTGATAGTGTGGCCCGGAGCTGGGCCAGAAAAAAATTGCTATGTGGGCCCTTGCTTCATTTAGTATGCGGTTCTATGAATTTGCAAATTAGCCCCGCCTCCACTCACTCACACCAGCTCAGAGATCCACTCTGGGATTTTCACCACAGGGGGACTTTAACACTTAAATATCTCAACACAGACTCCAGTGCTCCACATTATTTTTAGCACACCATATTTATATGTAAGTGTTACAATACTCTTCAATCCTTTTTACACACTACTTGCTGTTACTTTATTTGTAGTTTTGTCACTATTCACTACTCTAACTCTAAAACAAAATGTTAAATTCAGATGAAAAAGTGTTACAAAATAACTATAGCAATTGATAAATTAACTGAAAAGTCAATAAATCAACCAAGCAATTATCAAGACGAGATAAAAATAAAGAGTTTAGAATTTATTACTAACCCATTATCAGACTGCCAATTACAAATAATCTCTTAGCATATTTAATTTCAAGACAACAAAGTGTGGCATTGCTCCACTGAACCAGGATCACCACACAGAAACCAAATAAAAAAATAAAATAAAAAAAACACATAGTAGCGAACGAGGACAAACATTTTATTTTGCTGACAATATCAGAGTATGTGTGCACCGTCATAGTGCTTCCGCCGATAGAAAGAATCTTTCTTCACTGGCTTTGATTGAAGCTGAAGCCGCAGTCTGTGAGATCAAACATGGCTGTCTAGCAGATTAAAGGCACATGTTACGTTTTGTGATTTATGTTCGTGTCATTGCTCTGATGTTAAGAGCTTGTGTGGGGAAACAAAACAAGACATTTTCAAGGACGCTTTCTGACCCGAGTCTAACCAAACATCAGAGAAACCTTTGAAGTAAATATTCAACAGTATCCACTGCTTTATATATCTGTGTTCCCAGGCCATCCCAGGATGTTTCTTTAGTTAGACAGATTATTATTTTATCTACAGTAAAAGTAGTTTATGCACCTCTCCACTCAACAGTGCCTAAATGAAAATACAATCCTAGCCAACCAGGTTCACACCTGTTGCTGCCTAATATTCCTAGTTTACACCACTGATAATCTACTTATCACTGTAGATTTTTTTAATAATAGAAAAAATAATAACAATGAATTATATACATGTGTATTTTTCACAACTGTTCAAGGACTCCGGTAGCATGCAAGTAGCTCAAGCACTATTACTGTTGTGCTCTTAAGTACAGTGGTCTTCTTTTGTGCTTTGAGCAAAGATCAAAGTAGCAGTAAAATAATAAAATATCAATAATTCCTTTAGTTTGTGGGGAGAACAGGTGTGTTGTTGAGCATCGCTGTGTGATATGTGAACCACTTTAGCTTAAGAACCTACAGAAGGCTGTTTATCTCCGATACCTCTGCGCTGGAACTACCAGATGATCCAGTGGTTTATTTCCATCAATCCATCAGACGTTCAGCAGCACACTGTCTGAAAAAGTGGGTCATATATTTGGAGATGTGGTCTGGCAAGTTTCCCATCCTCCGCATCTCCTTCAGTGAGATAAAGCGCATTTAGATGAAGCCAGGTAAACGAATTTGGCTTGCTGTCCATGATGGATAGCTTGAGCACTCGACAAGATATCAAACATATTTTCTTTTTCTGTCCTATTTGAATGCAATCTCAAAGAAAAGGTATAGGTAATATTTTATTGGAATGGACTTGTTTCACATCTGAAATTGCTTTTATTTTTGGCTGACCAAGCCCTCTTATTTTTAACCATTTATCACATAGAGACCACTTTTCACAATCCAATAAATTCCCAGTGAGTGAGATCAAGTCTACAATTTTCTTGTTGAATATCCTATTTTATTTTATAAAATATATTAGAATATGGAAGCAAAGTGTGCTGCGAACAGTGTTTCACATTGAATTTAAGCAGGCAATGGGTAGTGGCAGTTTGTGAGAACTTTTCAGAGATGCTGATAGGTAAACAAACATTGATCAAACTATTTTTTTTTTTATTGCAGCAGGTTTGATTTTTATGTATCTGCTGATAATCAGTGGTCTAATATTCTGTGTTTAGTTAGTTTTCTTTGTTATCTAGGTTTCCAAATACATACTCATTTGCTTCTATAGTTACTGATTAAGTTCGTCACTTGTCTAGTTTGGTTCATCGTTATCTAGTGTATTCAGTTTCCTCGGTTAGAACTGCCCCACTTCATCTTATATCCAATCTGATGAAACTTACATTCATCTTCAAAACACAAATTAAGATATAAAAATAAAATTTGAAGATTAAAAAGTTTAAGCTTCATATAGTTCATAAAGACATCCTAAAAGACTGGATTGAATCAATCATTCCATATTGATTTTTATCATGTAAACCATATTAATCAAGCATTTTAATCAGGGCCTTCTAAAGAGACACAATTTCTTTATATAATGAACATATTTAATTAAGGCTTTTATTTACATAAAAACCTTATAAGCTGGACATCAAATGAGAGCTCAACACTACTTGCATGATGTAATGCACAAGAACCAGTGAGGTTTGTTCTCGCGTATCAAGGACACATGGTCATTCTGTCAGCCGGTGAGGTGCATGGAATGAGCGGAGCGGTTCTTGAAATGTAATCTGTCAGCCAGTGAGCTTGCAAACTCCCGAGCATTAAATCAGGGTTCTTCAAATCTAGACCTCAATTCAAGGTCCCACTCCCAAACCTAATCAAGCACCTTGAACAAGCTATTCAAGGCCTTCAGGATTACTATAGACTAGTTTAATCAGACTTATCAGACCTATTTTAAACAGACTTATTTCAGTGTTACTGCAAACTGGTAATGTAATACAATGTACATGTATTATAAGAGCCAATGCAAGGTTTTTCCACTTGATTCTTGAGAAAGGTAAATCCTGTAATCTAAAGTAAAATCTACCACAGTGTGATGGAGCTGGTCAAGGTGCTCTCAATGACGCTGCTGAGACTCTTTGGTGCCATGCCGGAGTTTCCTCAATCTTCTGAGGAAGTACATCTGCTGTTGTGCTATCTTGACCAGCTGGGTGGTGTTAAGTGACTGATTTAGATGCACAGGGATTTAAAACAACTCACCCTCTCCACCTCAGGCCCATGGATGATCAGCAGCTGATGAGTTCTCCTCTCCTTCCTCATGTCTATGATCATCTCCTTGGTTTTGTCTGTATTGAGAGTGAGATTGTTTTCTTCACACCATTCCACTAGACTCGCTACCTCGCCCCTGTATGCTGTTTCGTCACCGCCAGCGATAAATCCAACAACTGTGGTGTCGCCAGTGAATTTCAGGATGATGTTATCCTTATGGTTAGCAACGCAGTCGAATGTGAACAGTGTGTAGAGTGTGAGGCAAAGGACACCTCCTTTCGTGGTTCCAGTGTTCATCACAATGCTGTTTGATGTGATATTTCCATTTCTGACAGACTGTGGCCTGCCAGTGAGGAAATCCAACAGCCAATTGCAAAGTGCAGAGTTCAGTCCAAGTTGTAACAGTTCATCAGTGAATAACTATTAAAAGTGGAACTGTAGTCAATGAAAAGCATCCTAGTGCTGCGCGTCTTTGTTTTTCAAGATGTGAGCGGGTTATATGAAGGGCTGCTGAGATGGTGTCCGAGGTAGATCTGTTTGGGCGGCAGGCATACTGTAAGGAATCCAGCGTTTCCGGTACACTGCTCTGAATGTAGGTCAGAACCACTCTCTCAAAACACTCCATTATGATTTCAACGGATCTGTAGTAATTCAAACAGGTCACTGTTCTCTTTTTGGGAACTGGGATAATGGTGGTAGTTTTAAAACAGGTAGGAACCGTGGTCTGTGAGAGTGACAGATTGAAGTAGAGGTGAGAACATCAGCCAGCTCTGAGGCACATCCCCTAAAGGCCTGCCCAGGGGTGTTATCCGGGCCTGCAGCCTTGCGAGGAGTAATTCTCCTTAAGGCTTTGTGTACTTCAGCTAGTGAGACAGTTAAAGGGGGGTTGTGCGATCTGGCTGTGCGAATGGCCCCACTGTGTATAGCTGCAGGAGGTCTTAAAGTGGGCGTAAAATTGGTTTAGCTGTTCAGGCAGGGTGACAGTGGAGCTACTTACATCTGAAGTGCTCTTATAGTCTGTGATGTGTTGCAGGCCTTGCCACATCCACCTAGCATCAGCAGTAGAGTAAAAGCTCTCAATTTTCTCTCTATACTGCCTTTTAGCCTTCATGATGGTCTTCCTTAGTTTGTACTTCGCTGCAATGTACTCCTCTGTGTTTCCTGATCTAAATGCAAGAGATCGAGCACACAGCATGTTGCGCACCTGATTGTTCATCCACGGCTTCTGGTTTGGAAACCTCCTGATTTGTATGATGGGCACAATGTTGTCGACGCCAGTGCTTATGTACCCAGTCACATATTCAGCATACACTTATATTTTGATGGAAGAATCCTCTAGTGTGGCTGCAGATTTAAACCCCTCCCAGTCTGTCTGAGCTAAACAGTCTTGAATTATGCACTCTGTTTCTGGAGACCAGAGTTTAACTTGTTTAACAGTTGGGTTTGTTTGCTTAAAGTCAATAATTGTATACCTTAAAACTCACCTTTGATCACCAAAATTACATATTTAGGACTTATTACCTTAAAATAGCTTGAATGTAATTCTACACCCTTGCCTCATTTAGTATACGTGGTTGTATGAATATGCAAATGAATATGAATAGCTTGTGACGTCAGAAACACCAGCGATTTCAAACCGTATTTTTGAGTCTTTGCTTCACTGCAGTTTTAAGGAGAAAATACTTAGCAATGGTGTTGACTTTGATCATGGTTTGTCTTAAAGCATATTAAAAACATCACATAGACATATAAACAACATTAAAAGCTGGATGTTCACCACAGGGGGACTTTTAAGTCTATAGGCTGGGTTTAGGAACAAAGAAATATGATCAGAAAGTAAAAGGCTTTGTATGCATCTCGGATGTTACTGTAAACATGATCCAGCATATTCTGATCATGTGTGGGAATGTGTACGTGCTGAAGATATTTCGGCAATACAGTCCGTAGATTACAGTGATTGAAGTCGCCCGAGATAAACAAAAGCAGCATTGGGGTGCGCCGTTTCCAGCGCATTGATGGCGTCATGAGTTTGCCAAGCACTGCTGATGAGTTGGCATGCGGAGGAATGTAAACAGCAGCCAAAAACACAGCACTAAATTCCCATGGTAGATAATAGGGACGGCATTTCTGTAGCAGCATCTCAACATCTGGTGAACAGTGCTTAAAAACAACCTGTACTCCACACCATGAGTTGTTAACAAACAAACACACACCTCCCCTCTGGTCTTACCGGAGGCAGCTGCGCGTTTGTAACTGCAGGGCAGATTCCGGGACTTTGGCTGATAGCCAAGTCTCTGCAAAAATTAGAGCACTAATTTCCCATTGCGTTGTAATCCTGATACTCAGTTTGTCAAGTTTGTTGTCCAGTGATCGCATGTTAGCTAGCAGGAGGCTGGGTAGCCGTGGTCGGCTAGCGCAAGCTTTTAGCTTGACATAAAGTCCCCCTCTCTTGCCTCGCTTGTGTCTCTGCCGTCGCAGGGTCGGCATCCTCACCTGAGCTAAGAGGCCTTCTCTGGGAACGCGGTAGTTACGTGCGATGCAAACAATGCAGTACAGGTTCGGAGGTATAAAACTGGTAGTGATGTGTCGTTTATGAACGATTCGTTCATTTTGAACGAATCTTTACTATGACTGGGGACTGCCGAGTTGTCTCAGAGAGTGATTAGTGCTTAGTGATTAGTGATACATGCGCACAACATCCCATAGTTTCTGTACATGAAACAGAAATGATTAGTTTGAGTCTTCGGGAGTTCGGGTTCGACTCGGCCGGGTCCTCCGAGTCTTTCGTTCTTCCTGTCAGTCCCATTGAGACTATATGATTAGTTCATCGAGTCTTTCGGGTCTGAGTCCTTCATTCTTTTGTCATGTGACCGCTGGTATCTCGCTACAAATACAACATTAGATTTGTATTATTGATTTGTATATATATATATATATATATATATATATATATACAAATCAATAATACAAATCTATATATACAAATCAATAATACAAATATTATATATATATATATATATATATATATATATATATATATATATATATATATATATATATATATATATATATATATATATATATATATATATACAAATCAATAATACAAATCTAATGTTGTATTTGTAGCGAGATACCAGCGGTCACGTGACAAAAGAAAGAACGAATAATTTCTCTTTCCAGTACTGACAGCATATTCTCTATGGGACTGACAGGAAGAACGAAAGACTCGGAGGACCCGGACGAGCCGAACCCGAACTCCCAAAGACTCGAACTAATCATTTCTGTTTCATATACAGAAACAATGGGATGTTCAACACAAAATGAACCGGTACTTTATGGGATTAATATCCTGCCATGATTCAAAACTGAAAATAAAGTTCTGAAAGGTTGAAACTAAGTGTTCGAAAACTCAAAATCTTACAAAAAAAAGTTTTGCAAGATCGAAAAATAAGATTTGAAAGCTTGCAAAATGTAAAAAAATAAAAATATCTCTGCAAACATTATGTTGTTTTTGAGATTTCCTTCTTCAGAACACGTTGTCCCCTAGAGGACTTAATGAAGATTTTGATATTCGTCCATTTCTTTGAATTGTTATATATGTGTGTGTGTTTCTCTCTTTTTGTATATAATACATCAAAGGTTTTGGAGTGATTATTTTAATTTAATTATTTTGATGTATATTTTGCAGGTATCAAGAAAAGTGTTTTTCGAAGTGCATATTAATTATGATATTGTTGTATTTTGCATAGTTTTTTAGATATTTTTGTGTGTATTTTTTCTTTTCTTTTTTTTTCTTTTTTTCGTTTTGTAGTTGTTGTATTGGTTAGTAACATGATGTTTGGACATGTGATCACTTGGAGATATAAAAGGTTGCACATCTGTAGTCAATTTGTCTGATGAAGAGCCTGCGTGCTCGAAACGTTACATACGCTATGCGATAGTTGTCTTGAAAATAAATATTTTTGATAATTTTGGAGCTTAGGTGTTGCCGACTTTATACTTTATTTTTTATTTGCTGTTTTCTAGTCGAGCACCCTTTTGAGACTGATGTGCGTGCTTTTGTTTCATTTTTCTTCTTCAGAACTGCAACATTTTTTTTTACGATGTTGCGCAAACAATTTTTCAGAGTTTCAAATTTGTCAGTGTTCTCCCACTGTATTAGTTTGTTTTCCAGGTTTGAAACCTTGTAAATGGTGATCTGAAAACTGGTGTGCAAATGTGTGAAAAAAAGTTTTGAAACTCTGAAAACAGTGTTTTGCAGGCTTGCAAAGTGGTAAAAATAATAAAATCTCTGCAAACATAATTTTGTTTTTGAGTTTTCCTTCTTCAGAAGTGCAACACTCTTTTTTACGGTGTTGTGCAATCATTTTTTCAGAGTTTCGAATGTGTCACTGTTCTCCCAGTGTATAGTTTGTTTTCCAGATTTGAAACCTTGTAAATGGTGATCTGAAAACTGGTGTGCAAATAGGTGAAAAAAAGTTTTGAAACTCTGAAAACTGAGGATCGAAAGGGCGAAACTTATTACATTACATTACTTTTGCACTCCTATTGCAGACTATTTTTTCAGAGCTGAGTTTACAACACCCACTTTGCGGAGATACGCCCACACAGTTGCGAGCTTGCGACTCACGTGATTTGTGGCAGCGTTGTCACGCAGCTCTGCTCTGAAACTCTGAAACTCAGACTGAGCGAAAATGAAGCTTCGCTTTTGTGTTGTAAAAGTCCTTTATTCTGAAGCAATAATCTTAAATTGATTCTCATTGCATTTTTTAAAAACATTTATAAAGGCAATTTCCCCCTAACTGTCATCTTTCAAGTCAAATTCTATACATTTTAAGTCACTATATTGCTTTTACCAATCAAATTGACTAGTATCAAAAAAAAAATAATAATAATATGCAAAACAAGCATAAAACAAACAAACAAAAAAAACATTGTTTTGGTATCAACTATTCAACATGAATGCATGGGGCAAAAATTAAAAAATATTTTGTGTATATTATGTGTATTTTATGTTTGTTTAATGACTGCTGCTGGCCAATAGAAAAAAAAAAACAATAAAACTTATAAATACAATTGTAGTTAAAAAACAAAAAATAATCATAAAACATAATGGGGCATTCATGTTGAATATTCTTTTGAATGGTGTTATCAAATAATGATCTGTTATAATCTGATAGAGAAAAACAACATGCAAGTAATTTATAGGCCTACAGTTAACTAATGTGATCTTTACAAAAAACATAATGGTGTATGTAACTTTGAATTGTGTTTTACCTATTTTGATACCAATGTGAATCAGCAAAAACGGAAATGTCACTTTTTCAGAATATTCTATTTTAAAGATAATTTATAAAATAAACTTTTTAAAAAGCCGTGCATCCTGTTTGCGTATCCTGTGCGCTTTCGTCATTGGCGGAGCAGTCGGTCAATCCCACCTTTCCAATAAATACGACTTGTGATTGGACTGTACGTCAGCAAAAAGCAAAGCATTGGCCAAGAGCAGAAGGCCCTCCCTCCAGGCTTTTTTTTAAGTTGAGAAGTTGCGAAGCTTCATTTTCGCTCAGTCTGAGTTTCAGAGTTTCAGAGCAGAGCTGCGTGACAACGCTGCCACAAATCACGTGAGTCGCAAGCTCGCAACTGTGTGGGCGTATCTCCGCAAAGTGGGTGTTGTAAACTCAGCTCTGAAAAAATAGTCTGCAATAGGAGTGCAAAAGTAATGTAATGTAATAAGTTTCGCCCTTTCGATCCTCAGTTTTCAGAGTTTCAAAACTTTTTTTCACCTATTCGCACACCAGTTTTCAGATCACCATTTACAAGGTTTCAAATCTGGAAAACAAACTATACACTGGGAGAACAGTGACACATTCGAAACTCTGAAAAAATGATTGCACAACACCGTAAAAAAGAGTGTTGCACTTCTGAAGAAGGAAAACTCAAAAACAAAATTATGTTTGCAGAGATTTTATTATTTTTACCACTTTGCAAGTCTGCAAAACTCTGTTTTCAGAGTTTCAAAACTTTTTTTCACACATTGGCACACCAGTTTTCAGATCACCATTTACAAGGTTTCAAACCTGGAAAACAAACTAATACAGTGGGAGAACACTGACAAATTTGAAACTCTGAAAAATTGTTTGCGCAACATCGTAAAAAAAAAAGTTGCAGTTCTGAAGAAGGAAATCTCAAAAACAACATAATGTTTGCAGAGATATTTTTATTTTTTTACATTTTGCAAGCTTGCAAATCTTATTTTTCGATCTTGCAAAACTTTTTTTTGTAAGATTTTGAGTTTTCGAACACTTAGTTTCAACCTTTCAGAACTTTATTTTCAGTTTTGAATCATGGCAGGATATTAATCCCATAGTACTTCAGTGCGTCTCGAAGTTCGAACCCGAAGACACGAGGCGGGGAACAGACGTGATCAATTTGAAGTTGTATAAGAAAGAACGTCTTGGATCAGGAGGTGAGGTGAACTAACAGACTACATTAGCCTGAACTTAAGACCCAACTAATCAATTAATTAAACATTTCAATTTCTTATAATTTCGAATGTAATCAACATTTTCGTAAGTAGCCTACTAGACGTGTTGGGCTATTTAACATGACATTTTAATTATATTCTGCTGAAATTAACGAAATGACTCAAAAAAAAAAAAAAGATTCGTTCATTTTGCTGATCGAGATTCAAAGATCCGAGAGATCCATGATCATGAGACTATTCCTACTAATTCTGAGGAATTCCTTACTGTTGTAGTGGCCGATAGGTGTTGTCAGGGTGTTGTAGGGCTGAGCAAATATGGGCAGAACTCTTTACTGCCCTAGTACTTAAAAAAGCCTTTTAAAGGTATACATGTGAATTAAACGTGGCACAATGGCCTTCATCATCACTGTATGCTAATGCATAACTAGTACAAGGGTTTCATCAATATGCTGATTGAGGACTGTTGGGACACTCCAGGCACAGAATGGTTCTGTCGGGAGAGACAGTCATTTGCACCTCAATGACACATCTGTACCATTTGCTTCACAGCACATATGCTTTCAACTACATACTGTTTATTTACTAGTGTGTTCTAATATGTAATTATGCCATGTTTGGTCTCATTTGACAGCCTATAAACTGAAATGAATGGTGGTGAACTTAATAGAGATATTAAAGTACACTGTAAAAAAAAATCCCGTAAAAAAACGGTAAATCTCTGGCAGCAAAGTTTCCAGACGGATTCCGTTAAATTACAGCAAATAACCATTTCACAAAATTACAGGCAAAAACCGTAAAAATACAGAATTGACTTTACGGTCAAAATTAATTAAATTACAGTACATTACTGTTGATAATGGCTTATTAAACCGTAGAAAAACGGATAAATTATGTCAAATTACATAAAAAGAACATTTAACTTTAAGGTTAAACTGTAAATTTAGGGTTTTATAAAGTTATTTTATAATAATGCTCTGTCTATCTACAGTAATTATCTTTTAATATATAGTTTTTCTGTGTAAAATAACTATGAAGTTATGTATAAAAATGCAATAAGTACATGAATTCAAATACAAAGTTTGTATATTTACAGTTTTAATTTTGCAGATCGTTTCACAAATAATAGCAAATGTAGTCAATTTCTGTTGAATTAACTAAACGTAAAAGTACGGAATACCAGCACATTTACAGTATTACTCATTAAACAAACACTGAACATCAAGATACGTGAATGATAGGCAATACAGGCTTAGTATATCATTTAGAACATGTAAAAATATCCACATTAAAAGACAATTGCTGTATGCCTTTATACTCTAATATAACTTATTTTAAACATTTACAATTACATTTTATCCAAAGTGACTTAAAATTAAGAGAACAATAGAAGCAACGAGTGCAGTGACAAGTCCCAGTTAGTGTAGCACAGTGCACAATTTTTTTTTTTTTTTTTTAAACAAAGATTTAGTATTATTGGGTCAAGTGTTTATGAAAAGATGGATCTTTAGCAGTTTCTTGAAAATGTGTTGAGTTGGGCAGGTCATCCCACCAGCAGGGAACAGTCCAGGGAAAGGTCAGTGAAAGTGATTTTGTGTCTCTTTGGGATGATGGCACCACAAGGTGCCGTACACTTTCAGAACACAAGCTTCTGGAGACACATAGATCTGAAGCAGTGAGTTTAGGTCTTGCTGCAGCATCTGGATCAGTTGCAGAGGTTTGACTGATGCTGGAAGGCCTGCAATAGTCCAGTCTGGATAGAACAAGAGCTTAGACAAGGAGTTGTGTGGCTCCGATAGGAAGGGCCGGATCTTTCTGATGTTGTATAAGGCAAATCAGCAGGATCGCAGCAAGGATGGTTTGGCTGAAACCATAAGCAATTCTGTCTTGGCAAGGTTAAGTTGAAGATAAAGGTTTTTCACATCCAGCAAGAATTTTCCATCAGGTAGGCTGAGATGCGAACAGCTACCGTCAGATCCTCTGGCTGGAATGAAAGGTACAGATATGTGTCATTAAGTGATAGGAAAAGTCATGTTTCTGAATGACAGAGCCTAGTTACACTACAAAAAAAAACCAAAAAATTAAATAGATGTGTGGAATCTAACACAATCGTGGTCTTACTGTAGCAAAACCAAACCTTGTGCAGCTACAGTGGCCTCACAAGGATCAAATGAATATTCACATGGGAAAATACAGTATAAAACAAATTACATTTTCTGCACTTTTAGTGCAATCATATGGAATCAGAAGACTCGGCCATTACAATATTTTAAATTACTTCTTCCCATACCTTGTTTGCCATGATCATTTTGCTTTCCACTTGACCTGAAATCACAAAAAAATATATTTTTTAACAACTCAGTATTACATTTACACATGTCAGAATATGTTCCACTGGGACAATGCAAAACCTCAACTGACTATGATCTGGAAGCTGAGCAGGAAAGGCTAACAGTGAAGTTTTGAGCTGAGACACCTAACGTTAGGGGTGTACCTTTCTGTTCATCTGGATCAATGCAATTTTCATAACCAATGATCAAAAGTATCCTATGAAAAAGGCTTCTATGATGACCCCAGGCCATCCAAAATGTAGATAAGTTCATTTCTTCATCAGAACACAAACATTCTATCAACTTTTATTTTATAAGCCTAATATATGCATTCTATAGCTACGTGTTGGCAAGTAGATGCAGCCAGAATATGCAATTTATCATGTTGTGTTCATATTCTAGTCTCATGTGCTTTCCTGTATCATCAAGTACAGTATTTACTGAATTCGTTTTCTTAACAGTCTTGATAACCCTTACGAAAATTAACTATGATTTAACCACAAAGAAAAAACAAAAAAACAAACAAACATGGTAGGCCTATTTGTAGTATAACTGTGGTTATTAAAAATGGTAATAAAAATCCGCCAAAAACGTGGTTACTATAATTTTACTATAATTAAAACCAAGGATATTTTTTAAGAGAAGAGTTTTCAGCTTCCAGACGGTGTTTCAAAACGTCCCGCCATTTAAGAGATTGATTTACTGACAGATACTATCGCGTATTAACGAAGATTTTATACACAATTAGCTAAACGGACTTTGATATGTAGGCTATAACAAGTCTACGAAAGCTCGTTTTAGGTCTTTTGAGGTGTGGGTTCAACTGATCTTTCTTAAAACAGATGGAAAATGTAAAGACGCATGATGCTACTGCTACATTTTCATTGTTTTGCCCTCCAGCTCTCGCCAGTTAACTGAACATCATTTAAGAATGCTAACGTAAGCTTGAAAACTGTAAACTTTTAACACAAATGTATGTAATATAAAATATCGTTCACATGTAACGTTAGTATAATGAGACTCTTACCTCAGCCGGTGATCGGTTGGCATGATGTCCACTGTGACGAACAAGGCTCACTGAAAAGGGCGTTTATTTCCGAAGAATCCAAATGGACTGACTGACTGACAACAGAGCTCCTGCTCACGGCTGCTCTTGACGAATACGATTGCTTTGAACCACTGTTGATCTCACAATCCACTTCACTAGAGTAACGTTAGACTGAGTTCAAATCTCCCGCTTGCCCAAACTCGACTGATCAGCTAACGTTAACCGTTGTTGTGGGCGGGAGTAAACAGCGGAAATGAATTTGAATCTGCGTCATCGCGCGCGCGCACTCTCTCTCACACACACACACACACACACACACAAAGCCCTGAATGTGAAGCAACGGAGATTTGGAAAAATATTCATAAAATATACATGAAATTATGGGAGATTAAGACAATGAAATAATGATCAAAATGAGTATAGAATAAAATGTGAAATAAAAAATAATTCAATACAGGCCTACTGTAGCCTAGGGTACTGTATGTACTACAGATACTATTATTTAACCTTATAAAAAACTCACTTTAACCCCCACATGCTTAATAATCTGTAAGGAAAACATATTGAATAGATGCTTATTTCCGCAGTTATACCTTCTTTTCTTTGTTTTCTAATTTCACAGAAAAAATCTGTAAAATATTTTATTTTAAAATATTAAATATTTATTTTATTTGTAAAATATACTTAATAATTTCTGTAAAATTACACATAACTCTGTAAAAATACAGACAAGTTCCTTTTAAAAAACATAAAATTGCTGTAAAACCAAAATACAAGCAATTACCTGTAAATTTAACAGTGGACCTTTAAATTACAGCAAATGCCTTTTATTTTACAGATATTTGCTGTATAATGACAAAACGGTAAAATTCTGTAAAAAAATACAGACAATTACCTGTAAAATTACACTTTTTTTTTACAGTGTATCCTAATGTACAATCTAGGTACTATTGGTTAAACATGCACTGAGGAGAATGTTAATGTTCTTCTCCCCCTCTAGATCTCCACCCATTTGCCTCATCTTTTGGTTTCCTGTCGGTTGGGTTTGGTGTTGGTATTCCACTCATGTTTAACAGTGCTTTGCTCAGGGTATAAGAAGGAAAGGTAACTGTTGATCTAGGAGAAAGGCTGTAACCCCGCCACTCCCGCACACTGGTGCGTAACCTCATACTATGAGAAAGGCTTTTACGGCCTCTTCTGCACGACAGTGCATTATTTGTTACAACTAAGTTTCTATACAGTATGTTGTTCCATTCTACTGTCTGTATATTTAATGTAACTTAATAAATAACTTTGCCTGCTTTAAAGGTTGAGAATATTTCCTTTTATCACCGATTATGTTGAAAGCTAAAGTGATTATAACTTTCATTATCTAAACGTTCCTACGTTTTCCTATCAGTTCTAAGAAAGACCTTTACCTTTAAAGAATAAGAGGTTAAAGAATAACAACAACTTTAATGGAGTCAGATTAATAAATATTTGAATTATACACGTTATCCTTCAACTGCCTTTTGTTCCAATTATTGGTTAAAAATAGCAGCGTAAGCTTCCAGCCTTACAGTATTCTGATAAATACAAGTAGTCTGGACACTTCCAATATATGGAAGATAATAATAAAGCAGAAAATAATGCAAAATGTTTTTAAGGGAATGTATGTTTGCTAGTTCATATTGTACTTTACTACACTTCAGTCCTTTTTTTACATCATCAAATATGTTCTGCAGTGTAACATAAAAAACGGAAAAAGAGCTATGCCAACCCCAACACAGAACAAAGGTACTACACAAATGCCAAGATGCTTGACACGTGGGATATAGCAGTGGATTAAAGCCAGTTATGATGAGGCACAATCAGCATCAGCTTTGGCTTATCATGTGCTGCCAGTGGGACTCCATTGTCCTGCCACCCCTTCCTATCATGAGACTTATCCCAGCATTACCGCTGGACTGGACTGAGTGACAGTGATTTGAAGGGAAGCATCCTCACAAAAATCAACTAACAGACTTGCATTACCATTTAAAAAGGTTGATGGAGTACGACATTAGTGACAGTGCAATTCTTTAAAAAAAGGATAAAATTACCACAAGAGTGTCAATAGAACAGGGTTACAAGCATCTGAATTGCTCTTTAACATGCTAAAATATGTGCAATTACTTATTACAATTACTTATTTTCTGCCAGATTTTTTTCAAGGTAAATGTATGTCTTTCCAAAAAAAGGACACCTGGACACTCCAAAAGGACACAAAATAACCAAGTGATATAAGGAGACCATATAATTCATACATTTATGCACACCAAAGCGCGCACGGATTGGGCACCTCTGGTGTATAGTATGTTTAGTGCAAAAGAGCTTGTTTACATTTTAGACAAGTCAAGTTGCGATACCGACCGGGACTACATGCCAAAAAAAACCTAAACCAACCACCTTGACCTGACTACATATACCCACTACAGTACACAGACCCATTCAGAATGACTAAAAACAGCAACATACACATGACAAATCAAAATATTATCCTGGATATGAGTGGAAACAACCTGAATGTAGTGAAATGTGTCTGTACATAAATACAATGTGCGATCAGTGCGTCAAGAGCATACACAGTTTGTTTGTGCATCAATACAATGGACTCACACGATTACTGTATGGCTCCTGTAAGTCACTGTAATCGTCTACACCAGGGGTGCTCATTCCTGCTCCTGCCGATCTACTGTCCTGCACAGTTCATCTCCAACCCTAATCAAACACACCTGCCTTTAATTTTCAAGTGATCCTGAAGACCTTAATTGGTTGCTTCAGGTGTGTTTGATTAGGGTTGGAGATGAACTGTGCAGGACAGTCGATCGACAGGAGCAAGGTTAGGCACCCCTGCTCTATACCTTGATTGCAATCCTCATCCATCAAAACTTTACTAGCAGATGCTCAGTGCGACTCCCGACTAATGCTGTGTTTCATATGAGGTTGGACGTGGGAATATCCCCAAATAAATGTCCCACTTCAGACCTCAGTGAGTTCCAGGCAATCAGACGTCACGTTCACAGGTTGACCACATGATGTCGCCATGACACATTGAGAGCATAACATGTTTTTGTGTCAATTATGGCAAAAATAGAATAACATGAAAATAACATAAAATTGCTTTGAAAACAGCTGACGAAAAACAAAAACAAAGGTATTATTACATAAACTTAATGTCTAATGTTAAGATTTGTTTTTACGTTTATGCTCATTGGAAGCAGCCGATATCTTGGAAGTGATGATCGGTGCACCCCGAGTTCACAGGCCGAATGTCCGACTTTGAGTGGCATTCCAGATGTTATTTCCAAAAACAAGATGGGAAAAATTCAAATTCCGAGCTGTCTGAAACACAGCTAAGATCATCTCACTGCGTGACGTTATGTTAATGACGCAATTTTACGTGCTTCAGTAATTTATTTGGGTTCAATTATTTTAACATGTTAAGGACTTTAAATGAATCACATGTGTTAATGTCGACAGCCCTAGCTACAGTATTTCATGTGAGAATCAATCCCCTCAATACATCAGTATTGAATGCAGCTTCTTAAAAATACAGAAGCATGAGTATCATAATCTTGTTCAATTCTATGTGGTACTCCATAAGTTCGGCTTTCATGTAAGTCAGACTAGTGAACAAAGCAAATAAGTCGCAGTGACATGTTTCTAAATGAATGAGTTTCATGAATAAAGCTTGTTGCTGTTGTTTATTCTGCTGGTTGCCATGAGCTAAGAATACTGAGTCACAATGAATACACGTTGCTATAACTGAATGCACAATATGCTATATTTCACTCCATATTATAAGATTCCGTGCATAAAATTAGGCCTCACCGCTTTTGTAACGGAGAGATAGCGGTCGTAGCTGATAAGTACGATGTTGAAGACAGAAGCAGTGCAGAGAAGGTAGTCTACGACAAGCCACAGCTTGCAAAGTCCTTTACCCAGCATCCATTTCCCTGTCAAGACGTAGGGTATATACACGGGTATACAGAAGGCACCTGTGGGAAACACCAATCAGAAGCCACAATTACAGTCATTCTTCAAATAAAGCTGAAGAATTTGTGTGGTTGCAACATTTTGTCCATTCAGTTGGTTTTGATGCTGTCAACCTTGATGTAAAAGGTGAAAAAGGGGTGGATTTTCCTTTTTTTTTCTTTTTTTTATGGTCATAGGGCCTACTCTATGGAAGCCCGTTTCCGCCACGTTGAGTAAAAAAAAAAGATTCTTTAAGTCATAATAATGAGAAACTTTCTCATAATAATGACTTAACATCTCATAATAATGAGAAACTTTCTCGTAGTAATGAGAAACTTTCTCGTAATAATTACTTAACATCTCGTAATAATGAGAAACTTTATCATAATAATGAGAAACTTTCTCGTAATAATGACTTAACATCTCAAAATAATGAGAAACTTTCTCGTAATTATGACTTAAACTTCTCGTAATAATGAGAAACTTTCTCATAATAATGACTTAACATCTCGTAATATGAG
This sequence comes from Abramis brama, assembly GCF_963993115.1. Taxonomy (NCBI): domain Eukaryota; kingdom Metazoa; phylum Chordata; class Actinopteri; order Cypriniformes; family Leuciscidae; genus Abramis; species Abramis brama. The sequence goes on along the minus strand of NC_139969.1, from coordinate 38,200,284 downwards.
AAACTTTCTCGAAATAGAAGTGCGAGAAAATAATACGAGATTACGAGAAAGTTTCTCATTATTATGAGATGTTAAGTCATTATTTCTCATTATTATGACTTAAAGAATCTTTATTATTTTACTCAATGTGGCGGAAACGGGCTTCCATATTATACAGTCATTGCAATTTCAAGAGTAAAGATAAGGTCAGATTAGCAAAATTATGAAATCAAAAAGCGTCCATTGTCAGTACTGTAGTGATGCTTTGTTACTTGTGAAAACAAGCAGCTTTCTGTTTGTCAACGCAGCAAATCCATGTGACCAAAAAAAAAAAAGAAAAAAAAAAAAAGAAGGTTGTTTTGGTTTTTGCATTTTTAAATGATTTTTTATCGTATTATATCGTTTTCAAATTTCCTATAAATTTCAGGTTATTTTAGTTAGTTTCATTATTGTTTTGTTAAATTAAGTTTAGTTTTTTGGGAAGACATTTCTATTTAATTTTTAATATATTTAGTTTTAGTGATTATAATTTAGAAGAGTTACACTTCCAGTGTAGACCAAAGCAAGACATTTCATTTCAGCAAAGTTTAATGTTTCAGTTAACTCTTGTGCAATCCTCTTAATAATACAAATAAAATAATTGTTTGAGGTTGAAAAAAGAACCAAACAAATGCACTTAAAAGTATAAAAGTAAAAAAAAAAATGTATCCATTCATACTTATTCATTAACTGCACATGAATGTATTAATGTAATATAAATCACTTATGAATAAGAAAACGGTAAATGTTATTCTGCATCAAAAATAAATGTGAAGCAATATAGTCACCAGCAGGCAGAGAAGAATTACTTCATTTGTATGTGGAGATGTGTTATACTGTAGCAATATAATATAAATACAATAAAAGACAATAAAGCTCCTTACAGTACAATAAGAAAAGGTCCCATTCAAAGTGCATATCCAATCACATAAAATTAGTCAAGGTTTCGAATGAGAAATAAGAGTGTAACCAGTCAAATCAATACAGGCAAGACAATAAAGATGAGAATACAAGAATACAAGCAATTCTTTGTATAGAGACTGTCATGAGCAGCCAACCAACACTGAACTATCTGTAGCATAAACATGTTTACGTGGAACAAGACTGATTTGATTTCATCGGATTTCATTCAAATACTTTCTAGCTTCACACCATTTGCTTTCCTCAACAGTTGTTTGATTTTTATTTTACTGTGATGGCATATATGAATCATCAAGAATCAGTTTTTGTCATCACTAGAACAGACAACAGTGGACACATATATACATCACATGCAGTGATTAATGAATTTAGAGCATTATTTTTAACACCATGATTTGACAAGGCAAGATTCTGACATAGGCTAATACACGGAGAAAAAAATGTAAAAATAATTCGAAGCCATGCAATATTTTCTTTCGTTGCCCAAACAAATGCACAGTGATGTGAAGAATAAGGGCAACAGAACATTGCTGTCCGCACTTATCTCACTTTAATTGAGTGCTGTACTTACAGCAGAACTCTATTAACTCGAGTTTTTTAAGACTCTTGTTTAAGTATTATGGAGAAATACAAGTAAAAAATAATAATAATAATAAAAAAAAAAAAAAAAAAAAAAAAAAATATATATATATATATATATATATATATATATATATATATATATATATATATATATATAAGCGTATGTCGTGTGATAAAAAACAAAATAAAAAAAAACAATTCAACATACAACCTGAAATTAGAGCCTATTGTTTATTAATATATTTAGATAATAATCTTACTAAATAATACTTTTACTAAAAACTAGTACAAATATTAAAGTAAACATTTTTATTCAATTTAATTGCATTCTCTGAAAGCAATATTTCAGACAACCCAGTTCTTCACATTGTTAAATTGTAGCATTCACCCAAGCATCCTGTCGAACACTGGCGCATTTCTGATTCTGACTAAAAATCACTGACCATGAAACTTCTCTGTGAACTTTACTTACCAACGAGGAAGTCTGAGATTGCCAGGTTTAGTAGGAAATAATTGCTCTGTTTGCGCAAACTCTTGTCCATCTTGAAGGCGACGATGACCAGTGCGTTGCCACATACGATCACAGTAATCAATATGACCATCATGAGCGTGAGCAGCGCGAGCACCGGAGCCGCGAACCCCGAGTCTCTCCTCACGGCGGTCCAGTTACTGACCGTGTGTTCACGGGTCATGTTGGGATGGTTACCCATCGAGAGCTTCACGGTCTTCAGTTCGAGCTTGTCTTTTTCATGTGTCTCATGTAGAATGAATTGGTCTAGTAAATGTCTCGTGTGCGCGCAAGTTGACGCCCCTTGCCCGTTCCCACTGCAACCTGGTCTCACAGCAATCCAGCTTCCCTGGCAATAAGACCGAAATAATAACAAAAAAAAAAAATTAAAAAGCGATCAAACGACGACAGAACAATGCAATATCAAGTTAATCACTTTAAAAATAAATATTTAAAGTGATTTATTTTTAAAGTACACCCAGAATAAAGTGATACGTTTCCAAATTATAAAACAACGCCAACTGGGGGAGCGCAGGTGTTGGAACAGGGAATTCGTTTGTGGACCACGGATGCTGCCTTTCATTGACTTACATAGGCATCACTTCCGTGGGCCCATCCCGGAATTTTCGGCGATTCCGTGAAACTGCCACAGATTTTGAGTTAAGGGGCCGTGCTCATTTCACGGAATTCTGTGAGACCAGGTGCGCACGCGCGTCAATGGCGATTTACTATTTGGTGTTCTGATATGACATAATCAGAAAAAAATAAAATAATAAATAATAATTCCTTTTAACATTTAATTATGCAACACTCTTTACAGAAAAATATCCCACAGTTATGTATAAACTCACAACATCATCATCAAGTGCTGTGCTGGGCACTTTGGGCAAGTGCCCTCCAACGTATTCAATCTGTGGCCAAGTTCTCCACATCTTCCCATGGGACACTGACATTCTTCAGGTCTTCGTGAAAAATCTGTCTCCGTGTCTTCCTTGGTCTTCCCTGTCTCCTGCATCCTCCTGGTGGTGTCCACTTCCTAACTGTCTTTGGGTGTTGTTGTTTGGGCATGCGTAGGATGTGTCCAGTGAGGTGCACCCTTTGCTCTGTCACAGTTCCTGAAAGTCTTCATGTGGAGTCCCACTCCTCCTCAGGATATCTTTGATGCAGAACCAATATTGAAAATAGTCATTTATCTTTTTTCCATATTGTTAAAGCATTTTGTTTTCTCTTTACAGCTTCATAAACTGTACTGGATGTCTGCCTAATGCCTTTATCAAAAAAGTGTCAGTGCTCATCAGGTGTTTTGGTAAAGGACAAATTCATTGACATCCATTAGTTCTAGTCATGCAGCAACTTCATGATGCAATAGACAAATGCATATTTCTGCAAGTGTATATAGCAGGTGTTTGTCCGAACAAAGATGAGAGTGTTCAGGAAAACCTTTTGAAAACAATCAATATTTTTTTAATTATTTTTGGTGCTGAAAGAATATTTGTTACCTTTACATTTAGATGGACTTAATGTCTTACATTTAGCTTCATTAAACCTTTTATTACAGTGGTCACTATAGTAAATGTCCACTATAACTACATCTATGGTATCATTATATCACTACCTGGGTTAATGTACAGTAAATGTAATATTCCCATGAATGTATTTTATAGAAACATTTTCTTGCTGACATTTATAATTATTAACTGTTTTAAGTTTCCTTTCATTTAGTTACAATAAAAGTGAACAATAATCACAAGGATATAGAATTAAAGTTGAGAATGTAAAATGTTGTGCTTACGTTTTTGCCTATTTGTTCTTTAAAGCGGAGAAACAAATATATTTTCACAAGTTGAATCTCATCTCTTGGTTTGTAAAAATATAACTTCATCATTATTCATCATTTTTCTCTTCACGATCCTTCTCGCTTCATAAAACAGGTATTTGACACTGTTGGTCCGGATGTTCTGCGTATCATTAACAACAGTCTCTTGACTGGGACTGTCCCTGCTTGTTTTAAACTCGTCACTGTGACTCCCATCCTCAAGAAGCCGTCACTCGACTCTGCTGTATATGCGAATTACAGACCCATTTCCAACCTGTCTTTCTTATCAAAAATTCTTGAAAGAACGGTCTTTATACAGCTGCAACACTATCTGCACATTAATTCTATTTCGGATATGTTTCAGTCTGGTTTTAAACCCCTTCACAGCACGTTCTTAACAACATTTTAATAACGACAGATGCTGGCGATACCATGGCTTTAGTGCTATTAGACTTGAGTTCAGCTTTTGACTTTGTAGATCATAAGATTCTCCTATCTCGGCTAGAACGCTCGATCGGTATCTCAGGTATGGTACTCAAATGGTCCCAGTCTTTCCTATCAAACAGAAGTTTTTCTGTTAGATTAGGTAGTCATCTATCATCTGCCACTCACCTCAATTGTGGGGTACCCCAGGGATCAATTCTGGCACCCCTACTATTCTCATTGTACATGCTTCCTTTAGGATCAATTATAAGTAGATTTGGTGTGTCGTACCACTGTTATGCGGACGATACCCAACTCTACATACCTATAAAACATAATGAAAACACTACATGTAAGAGACTACAAGATTGTCTTCACAAACTCAAGCTGTGGCTCACTAACAACTTCATATTGCTTAATGACGCAACTAAAACCCAAATCATCCAATTTGGTCCAAATGAGCTCTCTGACAGAAATTGTACCGATCTTGGCACCCTCACACCACACCTCACTTCTGAAGTTAAAAACTTAACTTTTATCTTGACAGTAGTCTTAAACTGAACAAACAAATTAATGCCACAGTTAGAGCCAGCTTTTACCACTTACGCCGGTTGGCCAAAGTCAAGCCATTTTTAAACAGGAATAGCTTTGAAACTATTATTCACGCTTTTATTTCATCACGACTTGACTATTGTGGGTTACCTCTTCCATCTCTCGTCTTCAGATGGTCCAAAATGCGTCTGCCCGTCTGCTCACTGGCAGCCGAAAACGAGATTACATCACCCCAATCCTACGTTCTCTGCATTGGTTACCAGTCCGATACAGAAGTGATTTTAAAATTGTATTATTTGTTTATAAATCTCTTAGCAACCAGGGGCCCATTCTTCGTACGTCGCTAACTCAGTTAGCTGGATTTGATTGTTGACGATTTGGCATGATCTTGGATTGTTTGGTTCTTCGAAGCTCATCCTGGACTTGCTGTCATAGCAACAGGTCCGTAAGATTAAACCTGCTCGGGAGCAGGCTTATTTTCATATTTCAACAGGATTAGACTGCGGCTTCATAAGCGGAGCTGATATGGGAAGTCCAGCGCAGCGCGATAGTGCACTTTCTGAGAGATATATTTTTTCTCATGACTCGTGAGATTGTCGTTTACATTATTAATTTGTTGGAAATGCACATTTATTTTCGACTTGTCAGAGTCGGGCTTTAACTACAGCACAAACTGTTTGCATTGCCCTAAGATTATTTGCGAGTGGCTCTTTCCTTTACACTATTGGAGATGCGGAGAACTTGATGGAAAGTGCTGTCTGTCGTGTCATTCGGAGTTTACCTGGCGCTTTTAGGTTTAAAAAAACAGTTTTAGGTTTTTTGTGGCATTTCCAAGCCACAAAGCAGTTTTTTTTTTTTTTTAGGATATCATAATTTTTTATGAAGATCATGCAATCATGACTATGCCGATTACAGTACATGCCACTCAGGCTTATAGGCTAGACCATAGACTGCCATCAAGGCCTCAATGAAGGGGATTATGTGAACAGAAAGGGGGTTCACAATGTAAATGTGCAGCCCAGTTACTATTGTGATTCTTAATATTCCAGATTAGTGATATATCAAATTAAAAAAAGGCAGTTGACATGTCACTCTTCAGCCTTTTTTTATTAGTTTGAAGCTCCTCAATTTCTTCAAACTGTGCTTTTCTTTTTTGATTATTTGCTTGTTTCTTCTTTCTTTTTCTTCTCCTCCAAACTGGCTATGTATCTTGCACGTTACAGACATAAGAAGTTCTTTGTCAACTGCCACATTTTCAATTCCTCCTACAATCCGGAGATGACAGAGAACCCCCTCTCTACTGTCCCTTGCCCATGAGACAGCAGCAGGAGTTGACGGCACATTTTCCAGAGTCTTTGGACATACAGTATACTGTAGCTATGCAATAGAGTGTCTACTCGATTGCAAAGTGGGTTGAAGTCAGCAAATGCAGAATGTTTTTTCTGCACAACATCATCAATGAAATGTGCATACTGCAGAATAATTTTATCACAGTCCTGCTCATTGACCCTACCTTGATCTACCAGATAGGCAAGGGTTCTTCTTAGCATGTTCTTCAACTGGTCTGTTTCTTTTTCATATGCCATCTCTTAGATAGCCCATATTTTTCACCAAGATGAATTTCAAGGGAGACTTCTGTTGAAGTTTGTAAACCATAGCAACTAGACCATCTCTGCAGGACCGCCTGAAATCCATAAGGGTGCTTGCACCAACCTTTTGCTTTGCCCTCAACTCCTTTAAGATTCTGTTGGTGACAATTCCCAAGGTCGACGCATGACCAGTCCATGTAATTTGTTGGCAATTTAATGTCAACATCCAGGAGATTTTCACAGACTTGGCTTCCTGCTTGAGCTCTGGTTTGATGAATCTACACATTAGAGTCTTCAACATCTTGTGAAGATCTGCAGCTAGAAATGGGACCATTGGTTTATCTGTCTGGTACGTTGTCAGGAATGGGGTGACAGTCTTACTCACAGATAAAACAAAATAATAAAGCAAAATTTATCTGTGATTCTTCAGTGCTTAACAGATTTCATCAAATGACTTGGTGTCAGGATTTGATGTTTTTCTCCCTCCAACAGCACTCACATATGTGGCCAAGTTTGGCAAGATCTGCAATGCTCTCTCCAAGACAGGAGCATTTTCTACCCATCTTGTTGGGCAGAACGATAGTGGAAGAAGACTTGTGCATCAGTGACTTTAAAGGGGTGGTTGATTATGATTTCAATTTTTTTAACTTTGGTTAGTGTGTAATATTGCTGTTTGAGCATAAACAACAGCTGCAAAGTTACAATGCTCAAAGTTCAAAGCTAAGGGAGATATTTGCTTTTAAAGAAATCACTTTTGAAGGATTACAACAAACGGCTGGTAGGGACTACACGACATTCCTCCCGGGGTTAGTGACATCACCAACCCTAAAATTTACATAAACCCCGCCACCTGAACACGATTTATAGATTATCAAAACAGAATATGCTAATCAATGACTAGAAGATAACTACACATAAGCTACATAAATTCATCAACTAACCATACAGAAATGTCCTGTTGCTTTCTACACTTTCTGTCACTTCTTCTTGAGTCTCTCCATCATTGTCTGAATCCGGTTTTAACATGAAAGGCTAAAGGTTTTTGAAATTTTCAGTGCATGTCTGTGTGAGTGCAAGCTGTTAAAAGCTCCGCCCCCTGTGCCGGGAGCAGCAGCTCATTTGCATTTAAAGGAACAGACACAAAACGGTGCGTTTTTGCTCAACCTCAAAAATGAACAATTTTAACATGCTACATAAAAATATCTGTAGGGTATTTTGAGCTAAAACTTCACATACACACTCTGGGGACATCAAAGACTAATTTTACATCTTGTGAAAAGGGCATTGTACTAGCCCTTTAATATATTCCTTTTGACGGGCAGGACAATCATGTAGGAGCTGGTATATGGCACGTAGAAAGCCATCGACCCTCAAACCTGTTGATGAAAGTCCTTTCTGAAATGCCCCATTCACAATATGCAGACCATAACTGCCCAAATTCAAGAGGTTCAATCCATATTCATTTGCAAGGGACTGTTCCACCTTGTAAAAGGACCATTTAACATTTAGTCAATCCATGGATATTTGCAATATGTTTTTCTTTGGCAGTGCCTTTCTCGAAGGCCAATTTGAGATAATCTGCTCTGGCATGCCCCATGAACTCAATATCAAAAAATTGTGTCTGAACCTGATCACCATTCCAAAATCGTACATGAAAGTCACACTGATTTGATTGTGTCATCCGGTTGCGAGACTCATCAAAGAGCAACATCTCCAGATTCTAGTTTGTTGGTGAGCAGACCTTTGAAATGGGGATATGCATATGTAGGCGCACTTTGTCTGGCCATGAAAAGCTCTTTGCAATTTCACTATCAGGGAACATTGCAGAGAAAAGCTGACCTGTAGAAATAAAAATACAAAAAAAATAAATGAATAAAAATCAAGTAGGCCTTGCTTTTGCTTTTGTTATCACTACAGTGAATAAGAAACACAACCTTTATTTCCTTTACTTTGTAATTAAGACATTTCTGAATAAGTTTATGAACACTCCTTCGTGATTAACTTAAGAAATTAAACTCACGTGTTTGTTCACTGGAATGGTACGAATAATAAGACTGTGTCACTTTAAGTAACCACAATATATCTGCCTTCATGGTTACCTGCTTTGTGACGCTGACAATTTGCGATTGTCTCTGTGTCCCAAGTGTTGAGGCTGTTGTGGTAGGTTGTTGCACTGGCATAAACTGTTTATAGCTGTGAAAAACATAACATATTAGTGCTTTTGAACCCTACATGGAACCGTTCTTCGTTGAATAGATGCTGGTGCTAACTTCAGAACTGAAGGTGTTCTAAAACACTAAATGTATAAACACTCTAGTCTACTTGTCACCCGACAATAAAATCATAACTAATAAGGAATTACTGAAGAACTAATAGGTAATTCTTCATGAACACTTAAGTCACTGCAGTATGTAATAGAATTTTATGATTGTGTTAAGTAACAGTTAGTTAATCAATAACTAATTGTCATACCTCATGAAGAACTACTATTACTTATCTACTAATTAAGGTTCAAGAAAAATAACTAAGAAGTAACTACTGAACAGTCATACAAAACTACATTGAGTTGTGGCCCTTTCTTATTTACTAATGTTATTAATAATAGTATCATTATGAAAATACAATTTTAACAAATACATATACATGTTAAAGAGGTTTTTGCCTGTGTGGTTTTGTGTGTTCTGTAAGAAATCAACTTCAGAAAGGAACCCCACTCAAGTGCCTTGCCATAACTTACCTCAGATTAGTTTTAATATTTTATATACAGTACTGTGTGTGTCTGTTTTCCTCAGCATAGCATGTCATTGAGTAAATTCATGTATTTAGCCACATTCCCTCCAATGGCCCTTGCCAATCATGGCCTCCTAATAATCCCCATCCACTGAATTGGCTCTATCACTCCATCTCCTCCACCGATAGCTGGTGTGTGGCCCAGTGGATGCTAACACTGGTGCTGGTTGAGGAGAGACCCCGACATGATTGTAAAGCGCTTTGGGTGTACAGTAGTACATATGAAAGCACTATATAAATGCCTCATTCATTAATTTGAGGCAACGACTGAGGGAAATTAATAAATTAAGTAATTAATAAATAATTATCAAATAATTCTGCAGGAACCTGAAACAGTATTCTAAAGTGAAAATATAGGGAACCCATTAGTAATTAATAAAGAATTACCACATACTTGACTCAAATCAAACTTACTGTAAAAAAATACTGTTAACGTAATCATCTAAACCTTTGTAAAATACACGACAATGACTCGTTTACATGATATCTTCCTTTATTTCAGATGAGAACATTTCTTAATACAGCATATATTTTATTTCATTTTGTACAATACTGCCTACATTTAAGCTCATTTAACAAACATTTTAGAATCAAAAGTTAAACCTTTAAAAGCAATTCAAGTGTAATCAACCGGTCTCTGTCCTCCTGTTTCCACAGTAGTGTTGCTGGATCTCTTGCGGGAGCTGCATAACTTCAGACCGCCAACCTGCGTTTCACTCATAGCCAAAAGATGCTGTGACTGACTCTGAGAACATATTTTAACATCTTAAGTAATTAGATTTAGTATATTTAGAAATAAAATAATTTGTTTTATGCAAGGGATAAGGCGTTTCCATCACACAAAAAAAGACAGAGCCAACACTTGTTAGTTAGGCAACTGATATATATATAAAATGTAGAGATAATATTATAAATACATTTTACAACTGAGTGGAAAGATATGGATAGGCTAATTGGCAAAAAAAAAAAAAAAACCTAATCAATGGTCGCTGCTCGGGAAAGTTCAAGATGCTAAAAAAATATCATATATATTGATGCACACAGATACACACGTTTTTCTCCTGTAGAAAACAGTTATAAAGAAAACAATTAGTGTGACTTTAATGCATTGAAGACAGTGATATTATAAGAACAAATTCAGAACACACCTTATATACAGGCACGCAGAATATGAACTCAAAGCTTGCATTACATTCATATTTTGCTCTTCTGCTTGCCTATACATAATATGCTTTATTAATACAGTGTTCATTCTTATTCTTATTAATAAAATGTCCAACTCCGCTCAGTACGAAATCAAGGGGAAATACCGCAACGGAAAACACTCGAACACTGGTAGCAATAATCTATCTATAAATTACAGGAACATCTGTCTGTCTGTGTGTCTGTCTGTGTGTGTGTCTGTCTGTGTGTGTGTCTGTTAACCGCATATCTCTCGAACCGTTAGTCCGATGGATTTCAAACTTGACAGGTGTCTCGCTACGGGCACGAGTAAGTGCAGTGCCAAGTTTGACGTTGTTTGGATGAGAAATGCTAAAGATATCATTAAATATATCATTTTTAAAAGGTTGTGGTTTAAAAATAAACATTCTGACATTAGAGGGTTGTTTCAGTCAAAGAAGCCCTGTAAATGCTATTCACCAACTAAACATATCCTATTCAATGCGTTCACAGTCTCTTTCACGGGCATCATTTGTAGTAGCCTATTCACAAACTGTTTCCTCGAGTTCACTGTGTGCTTTCTACCATGCACAAATAAAAATGTCACTGAACTTTTGCTGTGTAATTGTAACAATGAGCACTCAAACACACCAAAACAACAATTACTAAAAACACACTCAAAAACTGATTTTGCACGGGCATTTTGTACTAGCACTTAGAAGGTTGTGGTATACATAAACTCTCAGTCAGCTACACTGTTTACTTCTGAATATTATAGTTTATTCACAGCCATCATTTGTAGTAACCTAGCCTGCTCCCTGAATTCAATGCGTTCAAAGTCTCTTTCACGGGCACCAAACCAACAATTACTAAAAACACACATAAAAACTGATTTTGCACGGGCATTTTGCACTAGTGTTTAAAAATCACAAAACAAATATTCTGGTATTAGGGGGATATGTTATAATTTTCACAGTGAACTCGAGGAAACAGTTTGTGAATAGCCTACTACAAATAATGCCCGTGAAAGAGACTGTGAACACATTGAATAGGATATGTTTAGTTGGTGAATAGCATAGGCTACTACTACACAGTAGCGATAACTTTAAGCGCACCAGAATGAAATATAATATTCAGAAGTAAACAGCATAGCTGACTTACAGATTCAGTTAACATCCACAAATGAATAAGCGCGTCGATTCAGGGAGCAGTGCAAAGTGCCAGTGCAAAATCAGTTTTTGTGAGCTGATAGCCGTCAAAAAAGTTCAGGAGATATTTCTAAGCGATAGCTGATTTCAACAGTTTCAATATGATAAAAAATAACTTTTATAGTGATTCAATGGATTAATTGCATTTTTGGGGAAAAATAATCCATTTTTATAAATCAAAATCTGGATTTGAATTTTTTATGTTATTATAACCTAAAGATGCTATGTGAAAGTTTGAAACAGAAAATAGTGGTTTTCATCTTGCCACTTTCTTGGTAAAGAAAACACATTTTTACTCAAATTAATCAAAATGGATTTATCACGTTCTGGAACCAAACTATAATATTCAGAAGTAAACAGTGTAGCTGACAGAGTGTTTATGTCAGAATGTTTATTTTTAAACCACAACCTTCTTGGGGCTTCTTTGAACGATACAACCCTCTAATGTCAGAATGTTTATTTTTAAACCACAACCTTCTAAAAATGATATATTTAACGATATCTTTAGCATTTCTCATCCAAACAACGTCAAACTTGGCACTGCACTTACTCGTGCCCGTAGCGAGACACCTGTCAAGTTTGAAATCCATCGGACTAACGGTTCGAGAGATATGCGGTTAACAGACAGACACACAGACAGACACACACACAGACAGACAGACGTTCCTGTAATTTATAGATAGAGTTTAAAAATCCCAAAACAAATATTCTGGTATTAGGGGGATATGTTATAATTTTCACTAAGCCCCTGAGTTTAGCTATCCGTCTAGCATTTCATTGTATCCAGATAGACCTCTAACACAACATTTACTTACTAAACTAAATATAATATAATCATTCTGAAAATGAATAGGCTACATAAAAAAAATATGTAAGTTTCGCTAGTTAAATACAACATATATTTAACTGTATGAGATTATATTTACCGTTTGTTTGACTCTTCATTGCCTGTGGATGTCCTCCACAGTGCCGACTCCCCCACGGTATCCAATTTGATGTTCTTCTTGCAAATTGTACATCTTGCTAAATGTACATCTGCTGGGACTTTCAGTAACAAGTTCTTATATGGATCAATACTGAGCCAAGAATCATTAAGGCCCTGGCATTGGGCCTGTAATAATTTGCTCTGCTTCATAGGTTCATGCAGGGCTGTGCATAAGCTCACGCGTTGTTATTTATTTTTTTCCTTCGCTACCCCATCACCCATTAGCGCTGTTTCGTTCTGTCTTTGACAGCGCATATAGGACCATTTTTGAAATAGCACCATTCCACTAAACAAAATGTATTTCAAATGTAATTCAAGCACTTTCAAGAACCTATAGACAAATCCGGCGAAACACGGAAGTAAAGCAGCGCCGCCATTACTGCGTGCCTGTCACATCCACCGTCTGTCTTCCTCATCTGTCTTTGCACTACACTCCCCAGAATCCTCCTTGGCGCACACCTACACTCACTCTCCTCTAAGTAATTATCATCATCACCTGTACCTCGTCATCTCACCCCTTTATATTCAGCACTCAACCTTCAGTCATCGTCTGGTCTCGTCAATACATGACACAGACTCTCTGCTATACTTACCTGTATACCTACCTTCGATCCCGATCTTCTCAGCCAGTCATCATTCCGTCTTCTAAGGAACTCCTTCATCATCATCATCTGCAAGAGAAAGAGAGAGAGAGACTTGGTTACACTTCAGTTAAGCTATCATCTGAAATTCAACTTACGGTTTACTCACCTGTTTCACTGTACCGATCCATTCTGCAAATTAAAGCATTTAACTTACCATTCTGTCTGCTTCGTCTATGCCAAACCTGACAGTGCCTTGCTGCTAAAGTAGAGTGTTGGTCCCGTAGGCGGCTGTAGCAGATGTGGCTGTATGAAATGTTATTTTTATCTATTCATCTTTAATTTTGTACAGTAGCCCTGCTGTATGGCTACACTTCCCTCGGCCGGCCATACAGTCACACACTACTTCGAGAACTTTGCAGTTTTCTCTCTGTATTGTTTCTGACCCATTATGATACCAGTTCACTGCCTGTGAAAACCTCACGACACCTTTTAATGTGATGAGCTGCGAACTTATGCAGTATCTGGCCAATCCATCCGGAGCTCATGTAATTCTGACCTTCAATCAATGCCCTGTACTTTAGGTTCTGAAGCTCGCATGCCAGATGATTAATAAAATAATCTTGAATACCTGTAAGCTGCCAACTCTCACGCTTTCACCGTGAGACACACGCAACTTTTCACACGCTCTCACGCCACACATCTTCTCACGCAAAGAGGACACGGAGACCGACAGACTAGACAGAGCAGGTTAGTTATGATATAAAAAAAGCTCAGCTCTCAGATTCTGTCAATTTTATTACGAAATTCAAACAATAAATACCGTTTTGGCGTTTGTAAATGTGACGTGAAAGATCTCTAGCGGCACGTGAACCGATCATCTCAACTTAATAGTAAATAGACACGAATGAACAATGTTAAAAGAAACAGTACAACTTACCGAAATGTATATTCATCATACATAATATCGATCAATCAGTGTTTTGTTTTTTTTTACCGCGGAAAGGGTCAATAAAACAGCTGGAGAACAATTATGTCATATAACATTTACCTCAGGAAAGCCATTTGATGACCATAATATAGGCTATAGCAGGTTAGTTGGCTAGAAAAAAAGAGCTACAGAGTATTTTGCTAAATATGTGTACTATATTACATATCTATTATATTTTTACTCATATCATTAAATAAAGTTGTTATTATAATAAAAAAACGCATTATATTTAATTTGAGTTATTTTTAACCTTAAATAATATTGATAGGGCTCTCTGTATGTTTAACTTACAGCATTAGGTGAGTTTTTTTTTTTCTTGAGAAAAATGAACGCCCATCTTGTGTACCTAATATTTATCCAAATTAGTCAATATTAAATCAAATCACAAGAATTGAACTGAATTGAAATCCTGAAATTTGTTTCAAGCAATAATAAAAAACCGTAGCTTACCAGAAATTGTACCATATAATATAAACATTGCAACATGTTGTCACTAAACCTAATAAAATTCAGTTTAGTTACTAAAATGTTTTGACAATCACAATATTTAAGCCCCAGGATCCGCTTTCATTGAAATGTCATTAGAGGGCACCGGCAAGTGTCACACCGCCGTCACTTCGCAGGCACGCAGTAATGACGGCAGGCAAGATGGCGGCGCCCATAGAGATTGCGGCGGATTTGCGTATATTTGTTTTCAAGTACTTTCCAGGCCTTGAATCCATGTGTCTGAAATTCAAGTAGCCTACTTTCAAGAAGCGTGAGAACCCTGTACCAAACTTTAGCTGTTAAACTATTGCGGGTCATCATTCTAACTAAATCAGATAATGACATTTATTATAGAGTGCAATAAAGCAGGAAAATTAATCAGTTTAAAAAAGCTATTATTCACCTGTATGTGTTTTGAAGTCTTGATGTGAAATATCATCAGACGATCTCTTCTCAGTGAACTGTGAAGCCGCAAGATGCGTGACATAACAATAGATAGCGGCAATGCTCAATTTTAGTTTGTGTCTAACAAGAAAACGCTGTGTTGCTTCAATGCATTGCAGGCTCGTCAAAACGCAAAAAACAGAATGTAGCTTTTGGTCGCATTTATTTATAATCAGGTTTGTGACATTTTAGTTCAATCGAACCACACAATCAATTTACTTATTTTTGTACTACATCTTATTAGGGACTGGGCTGGAAAACGAGGTCCTGCCAACATCTACTGATGAAGAGCATTGCTCCACCGCCGACAGCGAGAGACCAGTGTCAGCAAGGCTTTTAGACCTTAACACCCCTAGTAATTGGCCTGTGCATCTAGATGCCAAGACAGTGGATTTACTAGTGGAAAAGGTCTGGTCGTCATGTGCAGCTTTATTTTCCTCTCAAATCAAAAAAAAAAAAAAAAAAAAAAACTTTTTTTGATTACTTCTATGTAAGAAATTTGCCCAATTGTGTACAAGCTCATAGATAATGACTACTGAGCAAAATTTGGCATTTTGAGGAACAAATGCAAAGCTTTATGAAGACAACAACGGTAACTTTTTGGGGATAATAGAGATGCACGCCAGATTTGATCCCACTATGCAAGAATACGCATAAGAAATAAAGAAACTCGTGCACATTAAATAGGGTATCAGATTCAAAATGAGATCATTTTGATTGCACAGCAATATGAGCCACCAAAAGCAAATGTCACTGATTCTCTGTTTTGTTAATATAACATCATAAGAATAAATGTAGAAGAACACTTCACTGATTTTCAATTTCATAAATGACCAAACTAGAAAAAAGGATCAAATGCACTCCTGGCCGAACTAGAGGCCCTTGGACTGAACATAAATGACTGTCAGGGCCAAAGGTACGATAATGGGTCAAACATGAAAGGACAAAATCCGGAAGTCCAAGCCAATTTTTTTCTCAATCCCTCATGCCATGCGGTTGTTACAACCTGAATTTAACACTGGGAGATATGGCAACGTGTTGTTAAAAAGCAATGTTCAATGGTAAAAAAAAAAATCAACAGTATGGTACAACGGCTTTGCACAATATTTGCAGGCACTCCTAAACGGTAGGAAATAGTTAAAAGTGAAAGTCCTGGGCCCGTATTCATAAAGATTCTAAGAATCCTCTCAGAAAACTCTTCATTTATCTTAAAAACTTTTACATAGGAGTCTTAGCTTAAAAGCGATTCGGGACCAATCTGAGAGCAACTCTGAGTAAGGAAAAGACAAAAACTTTTATCTTAGTAAGGAGGCGGGGTTGACCCCGTTGCTATGTATGACACAATCTTTTGAAGACTGTGATTGGTTGGTTGTCCAAGAAGGAAAAAAAAAGTGATTTTAAGTATAGGGTCTATTCTAAGCCTTCACTTTGAAATTACATGCGTAATTTTTCCTATTTGACCGTTCTCTCAGAGTCACACACACACACACACACACACACACACACACACACATTATAGGCCTATATGTGTATATTAATCCTTTTTTTATTTTCCATGCTGTTAATTTCCTATAAGGTATTTGATTGCTTACACTGTAAAAAATTATCGTGATTTTAACAGTAAAAGACTGTAAAAATGCTACAGTGAAAAACTGTTAATTGATTAATAAATAACTGTGATAGATCTAATGGTACATGTAATGTAATTTTACTGTAAAATACCGTTAAATTTACATTTTTTGAAAGTGAAAAAGAACAACTCGTATAATTTACAGTGAAAAAACGTAAATTGACATTCCCACAATTCCCTGCGTGACACTTCACATTTGATCTATTTTTGTTAAAATAACTATGTTTCTTCATAGTTTTCTTAGTTTGTTCAAATCAGTTATGTACATTAGGGTCTTATGTTACATTTAATGTTGTTAAATTAATGTTTATTGCATTTTTAAAATTTCATGTGTGTTACCGTGATGGTGTTTAATGTTTGTGTGAATGACACTGTGCAGCTTCTATATATATTAGTATTAACCTTCTTGTGGAAGGGCTGCTTGTAATGAGTTTTGATTGATCATGTGACTCTCATCACTGCTGTGATTGATGGTTATCAGTGTATTACAGTGGTACAAAACAGATAGGATGGTAAATTCACATTATATCAGATAATAAAATATGGTTTATTACTGTAAATTTAAAATTTACCCCTTCAATAGGATGGTAAATTCACATTATATCAGATAATAAAATATGGTTTATTACTGTAAATTTTAAGTTAAGTCTGTAAAACCAATAATGTTGCTACCGTATTTTTGACGGTAAAGTTCTGGCAACCACAGCTGCCGTTTTTACCGTAAAAATCACGGTTTAATTTTTAACAGTGTAGAATGATAAAAATTGTTCCACTCTTTCCAATTACACTGATTGTTGGCATGTCTATTTAAGTGGTGGTTTGAATGTTGGTTTTAAAGTATCAAACATGGAATTTTCCCAGTTGCCAAATATCGTAATGTAGTGATTACTTTCATTTCTGGCGCTATGGCATTTCTGCGCTGTGCTGGAGATATTAGCGTGTCTCTAAAAAGATCTGTCACAAACATGATCCCTGCACGATCTAATCTATAGCGTCTTATTAACTCACTGTCATCCATTGTCTGCAACACATTTCTTCTCCCTCTTCGTCTTTCTGCCATTTTCTCCTCTGCTAAAGAAACTCTTAAGCCTCTTAAAAGTCCTCGTCCGTGCTCCTAACAATTTTAACCTTAAAACCTCTTTTAAGGGTTAAGATGCTTCCTGAATTACTTTTTTCTTTACTAGGATTTTTTCTTTAATTTTAAGAGTAAACGCCCACATTTCTAAGAATTTTCTTAGAATTTTGTCACTAGGAGCTACTCTTTGCATTAAGATTCTTTATGAATACGGGCCCTGGCTCTCACTGTTAAACTTTTGTCTAAAACAAGGTGGGAATGTCACATAGAGAATGTAAAAGCTATCAAGTGATATAACAAGTAATATTAGGGCCATGTTGCTTAAAGTGACAGAAGACTGCAGCGACCCAAAATATAAAAAATGAAGCCAAGTGTCTGGCAAATGAAATGCAAAGCTTTGAATTAATTATGTATTATGCATGTGGATGACATCATCGTTTTCAGAGATTCACGTTTTTGTTGTTTACACACCTAATGTAAATGAACGGCCAATGCACATAAAAAGTTTTACGTTTCTAGTTGAAAACGGTGTCTTGTAAACAGCCCCTAAGAATCTCCAGTTGAGGGACATGCAACTGGATGTGGCATTGTCTCAACTAAATGGACTAACTGACATTATGCAAAAACACAGGGACACCAGATTTGTGGCTGCAAAATCCTCTGCAGCTGAGATTGCTTCATATGTCTCACAATTCATCTGTCACCTTCTACTTCATCTGCACTACATTTCCCATGATCCCTCCTGGCTCCCACCTGCACACTCTCCTCAATCATCCACACCTGCCATCATTCACCTTCATCAGCTCCACACACTCATTGGCATCAAGAATTTTAAGGCTAAAAGTAGCTCCTAACTGGCAAATTTAGGAGCAACTCCTAAAAATAAGGGGCGTGTCACTCGTAACTTTAGGACTCCTCATTTTTTTGACTAAGAGTAATTCACAAAGCATTTTAGCCCTAAAAGTAGCACCTAAGCCTGGGACAGCTTAAAAGAAGTCGAGAGGACTCCTAACTCACTAAGACCTATTCACAAACCGCTTTTTTGTGGCATTTCACGTTGCGATGTTTTGAAATGCGTATGCAGCGGCTACAGGAGCTTCCAATCGCGAGGGAACAATTTTGCATTGTAGGCATAACTAGGGATGCAATAATGCCACCAACAACAACCAAAACTAGGCTACTCAGTGCATGTAAACTAATTGTAACGTTTCATTGTGAATCAAATTAAAATGTTCTTCTCTTTGCAAACGTAGGCAGAGGCATATAGTGACAGATTAATTCAATAATGTTGCAAAGATATTGCATCAATCCATATGTTTCATTAGGCTACTAGGCTATTTGTTTTGCCTTACTCTTTATTCATTTAGGCTATTTATTCAGTTATTCATCATCTTCCGTCCTTCGCACTACTTGTGTAGCGCACGCATTCTCAGACCTGTCACCTGTCACTCATCATCGTAGGGGAGGTGTTTGGAATCATTCCCGCGTTACAATCATCAGCCAATCAAGGTGGTCACTTCAGTCAAGCTCGTGCATGAGTAATGACGTCATCCATAGCAACGAAGACTCACTCTTAGTTTAGGAGTTGTCATTTTTCTTTACTAAGAGTAGGTCTGAAAGGCGTTGTGAATAACTTTTAAGAGAAAACTCCTAGCTAAAATCTTTTAGTGCGATTTAGGAGTACTCCTAGTGGTAAGATAAAATGCTTTGTGAATACGGCCCCTGCTCTACAACTCGGACTCCGTCAAACATTGTATGGACTACTTACCTGTGTGTTGTTTCTTCATCTCCGCTACCTCCTGTTTCCAGTTCCTCCAATGATAATCTCCAAAGATCTGTAAGGGAAAGTGTAAGACTGTCCTTCAATCTATTCAGCTACAGTCATCTCAAAGTGTGTGTGTGGTGCAACTCACCTGAGGGTTGTTCCATAAAACAAGATTAGAATACAAGCCAGGCTTATTTTGGTTAGTCAGACTTATTGTCGGTGGATTCTGTTTCATAAAGCAAACTTAAAATAGTTCAAACTCAGTTACCCTGGCAACTTATGCTGGGAAACTAGCCTGGTCCAGGGCAGGCTAACTGTCAGGCTAAGCCTCAGCTGTTACACAGATCCTCTAACACTGACCAATAGGAACACAATGATATTACCACTGACACTCTCTCATACCATTATTGGACTTTATTAACCACTATTAGTCCAAAAATAAATGCACAGTATACAGAAAATCAACTTAAATAAGGCTACAATGATAAATTAGACAATATATATATATATATATATATATATATATATATATATATATATATATATATATAGATAGATAGATAGATAGATGGATATATATATAGATATAGATATATAGATAGATAAATACAATGTATATACTACAGGTTTTCTTTTTTTACTGGCTGAATGTTTTGTGCCCAAGATTTAATTAGATTGTTTTAAAGATTTATGAATACATTTCTCTCTGGTTTTGTTTGGCAGCTGTAGTACATGTTTATGATTATTAGAAGAACATTAGAACACAATCTAAAAAAAAAAAAAGCTTTTAAAGCAGAAGTTAAAATCACAAAATTAAAAATAAATAATTACATTTAACACAATTATACAAATTGACAGTTCCTTTAAAGACATCATATTTTCCCCCAATAAATATTCCTTATTTTTCCTTCTACTTTTTTTCTTTTGTGATAATACCCACCAACACATAGCCTAAAAAACACATGATTAGAACAATAACCAAAAAGTACATAGTTAGACACTTTTACATATGATTTAAGGGGGAAAAGACAAAAAACAATAAATAAATATTAATAAAAATTTAACATTCACATATTTATATCAAACTCTTATAATGACACATAATTCCTAATAGTTATTCAAGTAATATTATTTGAATATCAAATATTCAGTATTAAATAAGTAAATAAATAAAATAACAAATAACTAGAAATAAAAGGGAGGGAGGGTTATATAAAAATGTAGTTAATGTAGGCTAATATATATTCCTTTATTTTATGGAATATTCTTTGATTTTAGAGTTGCACATATCTTTTCAAAATGTATACATTTGCTCTTAATTTCATGTTATCCTCTCCATAGTGTACTTTAGAAACTAAATATACTCATTTAAAACTGGGGATTCTTGCTTTCTCCAAAAAAATTATTGCATTAAAAGCTGTAATTCTCAGCATTCTAAATAAGTATACATCATCTTTATTAAGTAGCATAGGTCCTATACCCAAAACTATATTTTGTATCTTTATATATTTAGTTTCTTAAAAAATTAGGCTACTTATTCTGTTCACTGAAGTAGCCTACTTCTGTTCGCTAGAAGTTTACGGCAACTTATCCAACATCCTAAAGATAAATTATTATAATTAGAAGATATTTCTAGTGTTATAAAATATCGCATATTAATTTTCCAAGCAAAATGTATATTTTAGTCAGAATTATTGCGCTCCTATTTGGCGCGCATGCGCGCAGCAGCTAGCGCTCGTTCAATATGAAGATTAGCAGCAAAATGGATACATTTGCATGACTTTCTAACATTTACAGATGGAGAATATAACTGTAAAATGTAAGTTCTGCACTGAGTGGAAAAAAACATGTCACAAACGCATAAAACAGCACAAAATATACGCTGTTTGATGGTGGATCGACTTGATCCACGATCGACCTCTAGGGCTGCTTAAGAAACGCGTGCACACGCAATTATCTAGACTAGATAAACCTGGATCAAATTAGTGAGATTGCGTGAACTTCAATTACCTTTTATGGAACCACTTTAGCCCCAACTTATTTGTTAGGCTCATTCAAGTCCGGTTTTGGAGTTTAATCCCCTCTTTTCTAAGCGTCTTTTATGGAACAACCCTCTGGACTGTTTGCAATATCCTCATCTGCTCTGTTGTCTGCTAAAGCCTTTATTCACCGTGTGAACGTTTGTTCATCAATAAACCACATTTGTGTTTCACTGTATATCTATGAGTCAGTGTTTCCTTACAATATGGACATTGAAACTTTATTTAAATCAACACAAGTGAAATGCAAACTCAAAATGCATGAAAATCAGAAACATTATATACCCCAGACCTAGTGCAAGCATGGACTAGCCAAAAAGGCTCTCACTTCTCTCCATACCCATTTTAAACCAATGCAGGAGCAATTGTGTTTGGCCATTGGCATTTCTTTTTGATCTGGCCACACTGTGTGAAATGGAGGAAATTGACCTGCAAAGACAGAAAACTTTATGATGCTCTGAACATGTATGAATCTCAGGATATAAATACAGTGGTCTTCTTCCATGAGTTGAGAATAATTCCAAAGGGAACAACTACAGTACTTCAAACACTTTGTTTTCTCAAAAGGATTAAAGGAACCTTCCTCAACTGTGAAATGAGCTCAGGATCCTATTGACTATCCCAGTGATGGTGGCATTGTGCGAGCAAAGTGTTTCAAAGTTGAAACTAATGTTTTCACACCTTCATGTCACCTGGCAGACTATGTGGGCTTGTCGTCCTATCATTTGAAAAGGATATTGCATCCAAAATGTATTACAAGGATTTATTTTAGGAAGGCAAAGTCAGTGACTTTCACCTAATCCATTCATATGTATGGTATACAATAGGAACAGTAGACTCCCAGCTCGTTTCAGAATAATCATTGCTCCTCTGTGTCAAATTTAAAAAAAATACTAAATCAAATACACTATTTGAACAAAAGTATTGGAACGCCTCTTATTGGCTTAATTTAGGCGTTTCAGTCAAACCCCTTGCAACGTGTATAAAATTCAGTTTCACAAATATTTGTTCATTCTTAACAAACATTCTGAAGAGCTCAGTGAATTCAAGCATGGTACTGTGATTGGATGCCAGCCTTGGACGGAATGGTGTAAAGTGTGCCACCATTGGACTCTGGAGCAATGGAAAGTGTGTGCCAGTCTGATGAGTGGGTTGAGTTATGCAGACGCAAGGAGAACGTTACCTGCCTGACTGCAAAGTTGGTGGAGGAGGAATAATGGTATGGGACTGTTTTTCAAGGGTTGGTCTCATCGAACACCTTTGGGATGAATTGGAATAGAGATTGTGAGCCAGGCCTTCTCATCCAACATCACTGCCTGACCTCACAAATGCTCTACTGGATGAATGGGCAAAAAATCCCACAGAAACGCTCCAAAATCTTGTGGAAAGCCTTCACAGAAGAATTAAAGTTGTTATAGCTGCAAAGCTCCATTTGAATGTCTGTGTTTAGAATGCAATGTCATTACAGCCCCTGTTGGAGTAATGGTCAGGTGTGAATATTGTGTATATACTTTTAATAAAACAATATATGTCTTGAATAAATTTACCATATCAAACCTGGTGGCATGAAGGTCACACACTTCCACAGCATGCACCAGAAGAGCAACTTCCATTGAAATAAATGGGAATGCTAACACATATAGCTCTCTAGGTATTATAGACAACCTTAGTATAAATTATCATATTTGTCAAGATGGGTATGTGTATAGAATGGACAGTCACACTAGTACTAGACACTCCAGTTACAAGTGTGTAAAATTATACTCATGTAGTAAGCACACAAACAGAAATGAAGCTCAATTAGTAAGCTTTACCCCCACTGAGGAACAAAACAGCTTAGGGGATCAGCTTTCTCCCAGTGCAACCTTCACAGCTGGTTACTGATTGAGGAGGGGGCAGAAGATGATGTCAGGCAAATTTATCTGACAATTAAAGGCTGTGAAACCAGTTGTTAAAAGTCTGTTTTTCAGTCAGGAGTTTGGATACTCCTCTGGATACTCCTGATTCACAGATGCTAGTGGTGAGAACAGGCTGTAAGTGGATTGGAGTTGTCCAATGAGCAGGGTAGGAGGAGGTAAAGCATAGTAGAGTAAATTAGTTCAGTCATGACAACTCTCTGAGAAGTTTGTATCACACATTTTATTAATGAGAAGTATAAATGTAAATCTAAACAGGTTTGGTTTTGAAGTGTATTTTCTGTTTCACTTGTTTCAGCGCTTTCCGTTTTCCTGTTTAGTTCCTGTTTGCCTTTTGTTCTCTAAGCTTTTCCCAGATTAGGCTTTTAGTTTTAATGATACACACCTGATGAACATTACCCCAGTCTTTAGGACATGCTTTATAAGCCAGCTCATTGAGTAATTTGTTGTCTGGCCTAATGTTTATTAGTCTTCTGTTTGTATTAGTTTCATGCTCCTGTTATTCTGTTGTCTTAGAAAACAGTGTGCTTAGACACTTGTTCATAATGGTGGCGAGATGAAGCTTTGAAGCTTTCCAGCCAGATGTGTTGGAAAGTAGTTAATTTCTCTAGGCTTCGAATACACACAGGTAATGGTGGCGAGATGAAGCTTCATGGAGCTTTGAAGCTTCACAGCCAGATGTATTGTGAAGTGGTTCATTTCTCAAGGCTTTGAATGCACGCAGGGACATATGTACTGCTAATGCTCTGAAGAGCCATGGCACCGCAAGTGTATAATGTGTGCCTAGGCTACCAGACTAAATGGCTTAACTTTAGTTGCCTAGATTTTGTGCGCCTAGGCTACCACGCCAAATGGCTTAGCTTTTGTGACCTGTGTGCTTGTGTTACCATACCATGTGGTTTAACTCTAAAGTCGTGCAATATGCATGGAATTTAATTTTAAAAAGGTACAAGGGAAACAGCAATAATATCAATGCTGATAAGTTTAGTTTAGATTACATATGTTCATACAAAGCCGCTAGATAGCGGTAAAACCCCATACTAGATATTCTAATAGAAGGAAGCAGTCACCTGTGGTATATTAATCATAAGGGGCTTTTGCACACCGGAATAACCTTTTGATAGTTCCAAGAACTATTGGCGAAATACCTTGATTTTGGTGTGTTCGCACCGCAGGAACTAGGAATGATTTTAGTTCTAGGAACTCCTTTTTAAGGAACTAATTTAGCTCCTACTTCAGAGTCGGGTCTAAACCAGCATTATAGCAACTACCAGTGGCGTTAGCGTACGCTAATTGGCCGAACGCATGTGAAACACCAGCACCCGCCATTTTTAAAAGAGCTGTGTAAACACAATGTATTAGACTAACTCTACGAACATTGAAAACAATGATAGATGGGCCTCTCAACCTTTAAGCTAAGGAGAAAATCCAACGCAACTTTGAGGGGACCAAGCCAAACATGATTATGTATTTCTGCTCAGTTAGGAACACTGGACATCAACCACACGTCATTCGCTAATACCTTTTCATATACTGTCTACTTTCTATGTATAACAGTTCTATCTAATAACGTATTAGACAGGACTGTTAGAGAGATCGTAAACTAATGAACACTGAGCCCAGCGCCTGCGTGCTCAGGCTCTGGCGTTCTCAGCGCAGTCAAAATAAAAGTCACAACAACAAGCATGGCGTACGTCACTTCAGAGTTCCTACAGATGGTGCGAATGCAACCAGGAAAATGTTCCTAAGGGAATCATTAGTTCTCGGGAAACCACACTGGTGGCTAGAACTACCTGGTGTGAAAGCCCCTATAGTGCACTTAAGATCTCATAATAGTTTGGGCATCTATGTCTATAGCATTTTGTCTAATATAGCTTTCATAGGTTGGCGAAGTCCATTGTGCCATTTCTTTCAAAGTAGCAGATGACAATTTGGGAGCTGCAGTAGTAGCTGTGCCGATTCTGAAGGAGTGATGCTTGTAAGCTTCAGGGTTGAGACCGCAGAGTTAGCAAAGCCACTTCAGATCACTTCACTTTTTGCAAACCAGGAGCTCATTGTGGGATGGCCGTCAACGAGGAGAAATAAAGGATCATCAAGAGCAGCATGACGGCAAATTTCCAGAAATCGGGATACAGATGAAAAAGGGCATAAAACAGAATTAATGCAAGATATAATGCTAGGGAATCCTTTATTAAATTGGTCAGTGTTAGACTGCTTAAATAAAAACAAAAAAACATCATGCCACCATATACCTGACACGACAATACAGAGCAACGCTGCCTACAGCATTCTCATAAATAATAAGGACCAGCACTGGCTATATAATCAATCATATTAGTAATAAAGACAAAAAAGCAAAAACACATCCAACCTTTAGAAAAGCTGCAGTCGACGAGTGGAAGTGTTAAACTTTCTCAGAACGAGGTCTTTCCATTCGTTTCTTTGTAAGGTCCTGCTCAAATGCAAGTTGCACGAGCTGAGCCTTACGGGTGTGGTTCATTGCTCGTCTGTTGTTCGTGAAAATGTTCTTGACACAGAAAATGAGTTTTCACACATAGCAGTAGAGGCCCCGAATATGACAGCGAGCTTAAGTGCGGACAAAACACTAGGCATAGCTTCAAGTACTTTGCGATGTTCCGAGAGAAGTTAGAAAAAAAATAGTTAGTTAAAAAAATAGTTTTTTTAATATATATATATATATATATATATATGTAGTTAATTATAATATGTAAGGAATAAGAGGTGGTAGCGTGCCTGTTGCTGAGTCTCAGCGGCTGAAATTGCGTTCAAGGCAGAGTGATGTGCTGACCAGAGGTGAGGGGACACAGTGACCTAGGTGGCCGGGCAAGGTCCCCTGGGGCCCACTTGTGGCGCCGACCCTGCTAGTGACTGAACTGTAAGAGCAGCATTCACAAGTTTCTGCACAGCCTAGTGTATTATTCTGTCATGTAGCTACGTTGAGACCAAAAATCATTCAGTTGATCAGTGATATTCTCTCACGGATGACGTCGTTGCCTTTTCCACAACATCGATATCTGATTCTGACTGATCTAACTCCCATTGCTTGTGTCTCCTGCTATCCTGATTATTATTAGCAGTCCCATCTTCAGGATCTCTTTTGATCAGAAACACTACCAGCTTTATTTGTGGATATGGAAAATGTAGAATTTGCTTGACTGTCTTTTTGACATTTTGGCGATATGAACTTATTATTAGAATAATTAATTCATCAGGTTTATACATGCTCTCCAAACTTGATGCTACTCTCCCAACATTACGCTTTACTGTGTGCAAAACAATAAGCAGCAAGCACCAACCAATGATAGTGATTTTTGAACTTAAGAAAGCTGATCAAAAATATATTTGCTGAGGGCCGATAGCAAAACCTCCAATACATTTGCATTAAGTATCTGCATCTGCATCACCATCATCATGTAATGCACTTGTTTATGCCGGATTGTTTTAAAACAATGCTGGAACGTAAAAATCCAAAATCTGACATAAACAGGATCCGGCTCAAATTAAGCACTGGCTGACTAGATATAGTTGTATAAATGAGATAGTGTACAGGTGAACCTAATAAAGTGGCCACTGTGCATACATGGCAGACATGATAACTTAAAACGACTAGAAGAACACAAGAGGAAATATACATGACGAGATGTCATGTCGATGTAGTTAGCTGGCTTAACCTGCCTACAATTCATCAAAGTGCAGTGAAGTTAATGAATCATACATCTTGCAGAAGCAGCCATTGTAGGCCTTCTGCCAGCTGCTGAGACCCCCTGCAGAGGCAATTGGGTGTTGACATTTTTCCCTAGCCCCCTGGAGACTATCAGAGCTAATCTTAATTAAACGTAAGGGCATGCCAGTGTATTCACAGTAGTTTTGATAGTTAAATGTCAGTATCTCCTGCTGCGTATGCTGTCAGAACGAGTGGACCACACCCCACCAGCTATTTACCTGATATGCTGTAGCAAGATATGTGATGCTTGTGCACTTGAAAATAAAAGAATATGTTGTGTCAGTGTTTTTTTTGTTTTTTTTGGTCCATATAAAAACAAAACAAAAAAACAATAGGTTTTGGCATCTTTTGCCTTATATGGAATACATATACACATTAACATTAACTCATTAAAAGCATCAAAGCGTCCCACAAGTGCACGCTGAATTACCATTACACGCAACACAATATACACATGGTTCTGTAAGCTCACCGTAAATTACACAAATACATACATTACATATCTGTGACAGCTATAATTTAATGCACAAATAAATGCACAGCCATTCGTATTTGTTCTCTGCATCGAAAATATATAGGAACATGCTGTTGTATCTTTGACAACTTTTCAGACTTATTTTGCTGGGGTATATGCAGGGCTGGACTGGGAAAAAAAATCGTCCCGGGCATTTTGGCCCAGACCGGCCCACTATGATCATAAACACCACCCATCTTTGCACGCCCTTAATTATATGCATACCAACTCCTATTCATTAAAACCACTAATGCCATGTAATGAGTGAGTATAGGAACGAGTGAGAGTTAACAGATGAAATAAGTAAAAATGTGACATTTATTAATACAGTTGAACTACACTTCACAGTGGTGAATCCTAAAACAAGCTATAATCTGCATTAGCATAGCAATACAAGTTTTTCTTACATGATTTTTGTTAAAACTGTGGTGAGTGGACCTTGGTCCTTCTAGGGGGGTTTGGGGGCATGCCCCCCCGTGCGAAAATTTTGTGCATTTTAATGTTAAATTCATCAATCTGGTGCACTTTGAGAGTTCAAAATTAAAAGCTCCAACCCATATTCAGTGTGCAAATTAAACAAAGAAAAATTTAAACCTCTTTTAGTTACAGTGTCTATTTACATTACACCCACTACATAATAATAGTTATAATATTAATCCAATGACAGTAATTGCCATATTTTGTAAAACAAATGCACTAAAAAATAAAGGAAACTTTCATAATTAGTTTTGTACCAATTTCTATACTTGAAAGAGATAAGCACATGATCTTTTATTTTGACGCAAACTGCATCAAGCTTTTATTTTGGCGGAAAACATGGTTTACAAACGCCTCTCATTAGATTTCTAGTGAATTGCGGTAATCGTCAACTATGCAGATGTGGAAATAATCTGTAACTGGGTTATGGGTTCCTACACTCATGACATGGCCTAAGTGTTTTGAAAGTAGTTCTGCTTACCGCAGGCTCTACACTCTCTCATCTCTCTCCTGATCCTCCTCACTATCATCATCATCACAGGAGCTGATGAAGGGCAGAAAACATATATATTTTGACACAGTTTACAGTGTCTGCTTTAAGGGCCTGGTTCTATTTTTTCACGCTATTTCTCTGCACATTCCTTGCGTTTCTTCTCCATCTCGCTGACTATTTTGACAGATACACACTGATGCTGCACGCTCGCTCACTCGTTTAAAGTTGTGATTGGCCCAGCCCAGTGTCAATCAAGAAAAGAGCCAATGGGCCGCTGATCTACGCGTTTCATGGGCTGGTCTGTCAGAAAAAAAAACAAAAAACAATGCATTTTTTGGACCAATGCATTACACCGGCACAAACCCAGCGCCGCCAATTAAGCAAAACAAAACCAAATGAATGGGCCGCCGATGTACACATTTTATGGGCCGTAAAAAAAAAAAAAAAAAAAAAATTATGTATATGAGTATGAGATGTATCGGCCCGAAAAGCACGTCGGCCCACCGGGAAAATGCCCGGTATGCCCAATGGCCATTTTTTTGCACCCTCAGATTCCAGATGCATCTCAGCCAAATATTGTCCTTTCCTAACCAACAATACATCAATGGAAAGCTTATTTATTCAGCTTTCATAGGATGTATAAATCTCAATTTTAAAAATTTAGGTCCAGGGTCACATATAAGAATGACTGGTCCCACTTTATAGTAGGTGGCTTTAACTGCTATGTACTTGCAGCTGGCTCCTTCCTTTGCAGCACTGAGACAAACTGTCGTGGTTTTGAAATCCTTACTGCTGCTTGTGTTCATCTGTACTACAACTTAGCACAAATTCAGCCAGATGACAAGCGTTTATTTCCTTCACAGAACGTGCTCAGAATCGCTGCCTGCCAGGGAGTACGGCTCCCTAACGACAAACGCTTTCTGTTACAACTAGTGCCTGCTCATTCTGTTAGAGGCCAGCGTTCGGTTGACTGTACAAGTCTGCGCAAGTAGCCCAATCCTTCTTCGGTCAGGCTCGTTGGTCTAGGGGTATGATTCTTGCTTCGGGTGCGAGAGGCCCGGGTTCAAATCCCGGACGAGCCCTCTCACCTTTAGTATGAGTTCAAGGGTTCTCTGACTCTGTTTGCAATTGCTGCTTTTCTTTATCAACCACTTCATATGTGGCCATTTACTGCAACCCACATAGTAACTGACGTCACGTTCTGCAGCATCAGAGGCTGATGCTTCGGCCAAATTGAACTTTTTTTTCCGGCCTGTAGATGCTGTAGTGGGATTCAAACCATTTTATATCGCTCTTAACTGAATCACTGTGGCTCTTTTTCATAAACGCTAAGCCAGATAACAAGCGCTTATTTCCTTGCATAGAACGTACTCAGAATCGCTGCCTGCCAGGGAGTGTGGCTCCCTGACGACAAACGCTTTTTATTAAAACTAGTGCCTGCCCATTCTGTAAGAGGCCAGCGTTCAGTGACTCTACAAGTATGCGCAAGTAGCCAAATCTCTCGTCAGTCAGGCTCGTTGGTCTAGGGGTATGATTCTCGCTTTGGGTGCGAGAGGTCTCGGGTTCAAATCCCGGACGAGCCCAGTGGTTTCAGAACGAGCAGCCAGCTGGCTCCTTCCTTTGCAGCACTGAGACAAACTGTCATGGATTTGAAATCCTTACTGCTGCTTGTGTTCATCTGTACTACAACTTAGCACAGATTCAGCCAGATGACAAGCGTTTATTTCCTTCACAGAACGTGCTCAGAATCGCTGCCTGCCAGGGAATACGGCTCCCTAACGACAAACACTTTCTGTTAAAACTAGTGCCTGCTCATTCTGTTAGAGGCCAGCGTTCGGTTGACTGTACGAGTCTGCGCAAGTAGCCCAATCCGATTTCGGTCAGGCTTGTTGGTCTAGGGGTATGATTCTTGCTTCGGGTGCGAGAGGTCCTGGGTTCAAATCCCAGACGAGCCCTCTCACCTTTAGTATGAGTTCAAGGGTTCTCTGACTCTTTTTGCAATTGCTGCTTTTCTTTATCAACCACTTCATATGTGGCCATTTACTGCAACCCACATAGTAATTGACGTCACGTTCTGCAGCATCAGAGGCTGATGCTTCGGCCAAATTGAACTTTTTTTTCCGGCCTGTAGATGCTGTAGTTGGATTCAAACCATTTTATATCGCTCTTAACTGAATCACTGTGGCTCTTTTTCATAAACGCTAAGCACAGGTATACTTGTTGTTCTGTGGAGTTTCTTTGAGCAAATTATCATTGACTTTTTGCAGCATCGGCTTAGAGCTAGCTCAACAATCATGCCCTAGGTGGGAGGCCAATGCCTTGTAGTTCAAAGTCAAGCCCACGGCAGAGCCTTTATGGGGCTGTTTACATTTAGAGCCCGCCATTTCTGTTCCATGTGTTTTTCTCCAATTACACGTCCATTTTGGTTATATGGACAAAACAAACGTATCAGTGATGTTTTTGGATGACTAGGTTCATTTATAGTTCATGACTCTTTCCCACCAGTTTTGTGTGTGGAGTCTGCCTCTCTGCTTTCGTACGCAAAGCCTTCGTCGTAGGTCCAGTGCAAAAGCAAGAAGTGGCCTTTTCCCCTTAGGCCACTGGGCCTCTTGCGCACAGTGCTTTGTGTAATTTCAGCCTGAAAGGGCACATGCACGGGCAGGCCAGAATGATGCACACAAAAACCCACCACAGCTATCAGACTTTTGTCAGTTCTATGCTAATTCAGATCTTGCGTTCATTGTTGCTTTGAACAAACCATGCTTGAATTTGTCAAACATCCAACTTAAACGTAGCCAATCAAAGACGACCCAGGTGGGACTTGAACCCACAATCTCCAGCTCCAGAGGCTGATGCCTTATCCATTAGGCCACTGGGCCTTGTCTGGCAAGCTTTGCCTTTGATCTGTAATATGCCTTCAAGTGGTTTCTAACGTTCAAACAACTACACTTTCGTATCTCGACGCCAGGCCGAGTTCCGTCTTTGAGATGGGCTTCACTGAATTTCCGGTGCCCTCCCGAAAGACTTACCGTCGAAGAGGCTCATTGGTCTAGGGGTATGATTCTCAGATTCAGATATAATTCAAGATTCAGCCAGATAACAAGTGCTTATTTCCTTGCATAGAACGTACTCAGAATCGCTGCCTGCCAGGGAGTGTGGCTCCCTGACGACAAACGCTTTTTATTAAAACTAGTGCCTGCCCATTCTGTAAGAGGCCAGCGTTCAGTGACTCTACAAGTATGCGCAAGTAGCCAAATCTCTCGTCAGTCAGGCTCGTTGGTCTAGGGGTATGATTGTTGCTTCGGGTGCGAGAGGTCCCGGGTTCAATTCCCGGACGAGCCCTCTCACCTTTAGTATGAGTTCAAGGGTTCTCTGACTCTGTTTGCAATTGCTGCTTTTCTTTATCAACCACTTCATATGTGGCCATTTACTGCAACCCACATAGTAATTGACGTCACGTTCTGCAGCATCAGAGGCTGATGCTTCGGCCAAATTGAACTTTTTTTTCCGGCCTGTAGATGCTGTAGTGGGATTCAAACCATTTTATATCGCTCTTAACTGAATCACTGTGGCTCTTTTTCATAAACGCTAAGCCAGATAACAAGCGCTTATTTCCTTGCATAGAACGTACTCAGAATCGCTGCCTGCCAGGGAGTGTGGCTCCCTGACGACAAACGCTTTTTATTAAAACTAGTGCCTGCCCATTCTGTAAGAGGCCAGCGTTCAGTGACTCTACAAGTATGCGCAAGTAGCCAAATCTCTCGCCAGTCAGGCTCGTTGGTCTAGGGGTATGATTCTCGCTTTGGGTGCGAGAGGTCCCGGGTTCAAATCCCGGACGAGCCCAGCGGTTTCAGAACGAGCAGCCAGCTGGTTCCTTCCTTTGCAGCACTGAGACAAACTGTCGTGGTTTTGAAATCCTTACTGCTGCTTGTGTTCATCTGTACCAAAGAGTATAGAAGCCCAAGAGGCGAAACTCTGTTGTGTTATGGGTAACAGTCTGTAGATGGCGCTGCGGAGGCGCGTCCGCCATTATGGACTGAAAGCTGCTGAAATCGTTAGCGCCAGTCAATGGCAAAATCCATTTTAGTAGGTGTTTATAGTTCATGTGTGCACTTGCTAGATTGCACATCTTTTTTGTACCTTTCCGCCTGTAATAGGACATTCATAGATTTTTTTTTCTTGCCATTGAAACGTTCACTGTGTAAAATATTAACTGTCTTTAGAAATGTTCATTTATAATTTTTTTTTTTTTTTTTCCAAATCATATATATGGTGATGTTCACTAATTTCAAAATCAACATTTGAATAAATATCTTATTACTTATATCTAATTACTGTGTGTCTGCCTATAGACAAGCCTATATTATTTCATGAATTTCTGTTAGTCATATAACAAGGAAAATGCATATAGAACATAAATATTGATAGATTAAAGTTTTGCAGTAATTTTATAATTGTATCTTTGCAAACCGTAAGTGGTAGGCTAATGAAGCCGATTCGGTGGGGATACCCTTACTAAAAAGTACTAAGGAATCTTATAGTATTTCGGGACAAAATAAATGTTTTTTTTTTTTTAAATTGTTTTCATATTTATAGTATTTTGGGACAAAATATTATAGTAATCTTATAGGAATACTATAGTAATTTGGGACATACTAAATAAGTACGATAAGACTACTATAGCAGCTTAAAAATATTATAGAGGTATTACAGAACATCACAGAAGTATGTTATGTTCTGTAATACCTCTATAATATCCTAGAGCCGCTATAGTATTTCTATAGTAGTCTTATAGTACTTCTATAGTAATATTTTGTCCCAAAATACTATTTTCCTAACCAACACATATACGTATATTTTCTGTCATTTAACGTCATTTAACGTCGGTCATCCTCATTAATGTATTTTAAATTGTTTTCATATTTAGATATGACGGCCAGAAAAAATTAAGTTATGTTAAGTTTTTGTTATGTTAAGTTTTTCAGTGCCATTGACTCCCATTATTTTTCGGCGTTTTCCTTCAGTTTTCAGTCCATAATGGCGGCCGCGCCGTCACGTCATGGGGGCAACTGTTGCTATGGAGCGTTCTATTGAGTTTCGCCTCTTGGGCTTCTATACTCTTTGTCTGTACTACAACTTAGCACAGACTCAGCCAGATGACAAGCGTTTATTTCCTTCACAGAACGTGCTCAGAATCGCTGCCTGCCAGGGAGTACGGCTCCCTAACGACAAACGCTTTCTGTTAAAACTAGTGCTTGCTCATTCTGTTAGAGGCCAGCGTTCGGTTGACTGTACAAGTCTGCGCAAGTAGCCCAATCCGACTTCGGTCAGGCTCGTTGGTCTAGGGGTATGATTTTCGCTTCAAAACCATTTTATCAAAACCATTTTTTTCAATTCAAACCATTTTATATCGCTCTTAACTGAATCACTGTGGCTCTTTTTCATAAACGCTAAGCCAGATAAGAAGCGCTTATTTCCTTGCATAGAACGTACTCAGAATCGCTGCCTGCCAGGGAGTGTGGCTCCCTGACGACAAACACTTTTTATTAAAACTAGTGCCTGCCCATTCTGTAAGAGGCCAGCGTTCAGTGACTCTACAAGTGTGCGCAAGTAGCCAAATCTCTCGTCAGTCAGGCTCGTTGGTCTAGAGGTATGATTCTCGCTTTGGGTGCAAGAGGTCCAGGGTTCAAATCCCGGACGAGCCCTCTCACCTTTAGTATGAGTTCAAGGGTTCTCTGACTCTGTTTGCAATTGCTGCTTTTCTTTATCAACCACTTCATATGTGGCCATTTACTGCAACCCACATAGTAATTGACGTCACGTTCTGCAGCATCAGAGGCTGATGCTTCGGCCAAATTGAACTTTTTTTTCCGGCCTGTAGATGCTGTAGTGGGATTCAAACCATTTTATATCGCTCTTAACTGAATCACTGTGGCTCTTTTTCATAAATGCTAAGCACAGGTATACTTGTTCTGTGGAGTTTCTTTGAACAAATTATCATTGACTTTTTGCAGCATCGGCTTAGAGCTAGCTCAACAAGCATGCCCTAGGTGGGAGGCCAATGCCTTGTAGTTCAAAGTCAAGCCTACGGCATAGCCTTTATGGGGCTGTTTACATTTAGAGCCCGCCATTTCTGTTCCATGTGTTTTTCTCCAATTACACGTCCATTTTGGTTATATGGACAAAACAAACGTATCAGTGATGTTTTTGGATGACTAGGTTCATTTATAGTTCATGACTCTTTCCCACCGGTTTTGTGTGTGGAGTCTGCCTCTCTGCTTTCGTACGCAAAGCCTTCGTCGTAGGTCCAGTGCAAAAGCAAGAAGTGGCCTTTTCCCCTTAGGCCACTGGGCCTCTTGCGCACAGTGCTTTGTGTAATTTCAGCCTGAAAGGGCGCATGCACGGGCAGGCCAGAATGATGCACACAAAAACCCACCACAGCTATCAGACTTTTGTCGGTTCTATGCTAATTCAGATCTTGTGTTCATTGTTGCTTTGAACAAACCATGCTTGAATTTGTCAAAAATCCAACTTAAACGTAGCCCATCAAAGACGACCCAGGTGGGACTTGAACCCACAATCTCCAGCTCCGGAGGCTGATGCCTTATCCATTAGGCCACTGGGCCTTGTCTGGTAAGCTTTGCCTTTGATCTGTAATATGCCTTCAAGTGGTTTCTAACGTTCAAACAACTACACTTTCGTATCTCGACGCCAGGCCGAGTTCCGTCTTTGACATGGGCTTCACTGAATTTCCGGTGCCCTCCTGAAAGACTTACCGTCGAAGAGGCTCGTTGGTCTAGGGGTATGATTCTCGCTTTGGGTGCGAGAGGTCCCGGGTTCAAATCCCGGACGAGCCCAGCGGTTTCAGAACGAGCAGCCAGTTGGCTCCTTCCTTTGCAGCACTGAGCCAAACTCAAAACTGTCATGTTTTTGAAACTCTTACTGCTGCTTGTGTGTTCATCTGTACTAATACATAATTCAAGATTCAGCCAGATAACAAGCGCTTATTTCCTTGCATAGAACGTACTCAGAATCGCTGCCTGCCAGGGAGTGTGGCTCCCTGACGACAAACGCTTTTTATTAAAACTAGTGCCTGCCCATTCTGTAAGAGGCCAGCGTTCAGTGACTCTACAAGTGTGGCCAAGTAGCCAAAACTCTCGTCAGTCAGGCTTGTTGGTCTAGGGGTATGATTCTCGCTTTGGGTGCAAGAGGTCCCGGGTTCAAATCCCAGACAAGCCCAGCGATTTCAGAACGAGCAGCCAGCTGGCTCCTTCCTTTGCAGCACTGAGACAAACTGTCGTGGTTTTGAAATCCTTACTGCTGCTAACACGTTCTGTGAAGGAAATAAACGCTTGTCATCTGGCTGAATCTGTGCTAAGTTGTAGTACAGATGAACACCATCTGTACTACAACTTAGCACAGATTCAGCCAGATGACAAGCGTTTATTTCCTTCACAGAACGTGCTCAGAATCGCTGCCTGCCAGGGAGTACGGCTCCCTAACGACAAACGCTTTCTGTTAAAACTAGTGCCTGCTCATTCTGTTAGAGGCCAGCGTTCGGTTGACTGTACAAGTCTGCGCAAGTAGCCCAGTCCTTCTTTGGTCAGGTTCGTTGGTCTAGGGGTATGATTTTTGCTTCGGGTGTGAGAGGTCCCGGGTTCAAATCCCAGACGAGCCCTCTCACCTTTAGTATGAGTTCAAGGGTTCTCTGACTCTGTTTGCATTTGCTGCTTTTCTTTATCAACCACTTCATATGTGGCCATTTACTGCAACCCACATAGTAATTGACGTCACGTTCTGCAGCATCAGAGGCTGATGCTTCGGCCAAATTGAACTTTTTTTTCCGGCCTGTAGATGCTGTAGTGGGATTCAAGCCATTTTATATCGCTCTTAACTGAATCACTGTGGCTCTTTTTCATAAACGCTAAGCACAGGTATACTTGTTGTTCTGTGGAGTTTCTTTGAACAAATTATCATTGACTTTTTGCAGCATCGGCTTAGAGCTAGCTCAACAATCATGCCCTAGGTGGGAGGCCGATGCCTTGTAGTTCAAAGTCAAGCCTACGGCATAGCCTTTATGGGGCTGTTTACATTTAGAGCCCGCCATTTCTGTTCCATGTGTTTTTCTCCAATTACACGGCCATTTTGGTTATATGGACAAAACAAACGTATCAGTGATGTTTTTGGATGACTAGGTTCATTTATAGTTCATGACTCTTTCCCACCGGTTTTGTGTGTGGAGTCTGCCTCTCTGCTTTCGTACGCAAAGCCTTCGTCGTAGGTCCAGTGCAAAAGCAAGAAGTGGCCTTTTCCCCTTAGGCCACTGGGCCTCTTGCGCACAGTGCTTTGTGTAATTTCAGCCTGAAAGGGCACACGCAGCCCGGAATGATGCACACAAAAACGCACCACAGCTATCAGAAGTTTGTCGACTCTATGCTAATTCAGATCTTGCGGTCATTGTTGCTTTGAACAAACCATGCTTGAATTTGTCAAACATCCAACTTAAACGTAGCCCATCAAAGACAACCCAGGTGGGACTTGAACCCACAATCTCCAGCTCCGGAGGCTGATGCCTTATCCATTAGGCCACTGGGCCTTGTCTGGCAAGCTTTGCGTTTGATTTGTAATATGCCTTCAAGTGGTTTCTAACGCTCAAACAATGACACTTTCGTATCTCGACGCCAGGTCGTGTTCTGTCTTTGAGATTGGGCTTCACTGAGTTTCTGCCGCCCTCCCGAAAGACTTCCCGTCGAAGAGGCTCGTTGATCCAGGGGTATGATTCTCGCTTTGGGTGTGAGAGGTCCCGGGTTCAAATCCCGGACGAGCCCGGCGGTTTCAGAACAAGCAGCTGGAGCATCCAGTTGTCTCCTTCCTTTTGCAGCACTGAGCCAAACTCAAAACTGTCATGTTTTTGAAACTCTTACTGTGTTCATATATACTACAACATACCCAAGATTCAGCCAGATGACAAGCACTTATTTCCTTGCACAGAATCGCTGCCTGCCAGGGAGTGTGGCTCCCTAACGACAAGCACTTTTTATAAAAACTAGTGCCTGCCCATTCTGTAAGAGGCCAGCGTTCAGTGACTCTACAAGTGTACGCAAGTAGCCCAATCCTTTGTCAGTCAGCCTCGTTGGTCTAGGGGTATGATTCTCGCTTTGGGTGCGAGAGGTCCCGGGTTCAAATCCCGGACGAGCCCAGCGGTTTTAGAATGAGCAGCCAGTTGGCTCCTTCCTCTGCAGCACTGAGCCAAACTGTCGTGGTCATGAAATCCTTACTGCTGCTTGTGTTCATCTTAGTGGAGCGACTAAGTGATATAATCGTTCAGTTTATGATACAAGCGTGAAAATTGGCATGAGCAGTCTCCATGGGTCACTTGACAAGAAAATTGTCCGAGCCACTTGCAATTTCAAGATGGTGGCCATTTTTCAAGATGGCCACCACCTTAGTGGAGCAATTAGGCTTAAGAAATCATTAAGTTGGTGATACAAGCATGAAAATTGCCATGAGCTGTTTCAAAGGGTCATTTGACAAGAAACCGCCCCCAGAGTCACTTGAAATTTCAAGATGGCGGCAATTTTTCAGGATTACTGCCGCCCGCCATGTGGATCTTTAAATGATACATTTTCTCATAGATATGTATTGGGTTCCTCAAAAGACTCTGTCAAGAGAGGTAGTTTGACTGTGTTTTGTCTGACTCCTCACCCATGACCTGTCTAGTTTGGTAAAGCCTGTCAGGAGTTGCCTCCCACCGGCATAGCTCTCAGGTTTCATTAAGGTACACAAGCTCCCTTACCACGACAAGGTAAATGACACCAAATCGTCCTTAATGAAAAAAAAACAAACAATACTTTTCTATCGGAAAATTGATCTTTTGAGAAACCAGGGGTCGGCCATCTTGAAAATAGAAATTTCAAGTGGCTGAGAGTGTTTTCTTGTCAAGCAACCCTTAGAGACTGCTCATACCAATTTGCATGCTTATGTCACTAACTAAACAATTATATCGCTTAACTGCTCCATTTAGGTGGTGGTAATCTTGAAAAAAAAGGCCACCATCTTGAAATTTCAAGTGGCTCTGGGGGGCGGTTTCTTGTCAAATGACCCTTTGAGACAGCTCATGGCAATTTTCATGCTTGTATCACCAACTAAATGATTTCTTAAGCCTAATTGCTCCACTAAGGTGGTGGCCATCTTGAAAAATGGCCGCCATCTTGAAATTTCAAGTAGCTGTAGGTGGCTTATTGTCAAGTGATCCACAGAGACTGCTTATGCCAATTTTCATGCTTGTATCACCAAATAAACCACTATATCACTTAACTGCTCCACTAAGGTGTCGGCCATCTTGAAAAATGGCCGCCATCTTGAAATTTCAAGTGGCTCGGACAATTTTCTTGTCAAGTGACCCATGGAGACTGCTCATGCCAATTTTCACGCTTGTATCATAAACTGAACGATTCTGCCAAACATAATCCGTGCAGTTTTGTCGTAAAAATATACATATTTAAAACTTTATAAACGAAAATAACTGGCTTTCGGTGGCGGTCGGCGCGCGTTCATGGAGATGGTTGCTGGCATATGACGTAGGACGTAACGCAGGAAGCGTTGTGACGTAGACCGAGCGTGACAGCGCAGCCAGAGAGCAGAGCAAAACAAAACTCTACGTTCGCTCTACGTCACGACGTCATTCATCTCCATGAACGCGCGCCGACCGCCACCGGAAGCCAGTTATTTTCGTTTATAAAGTTTTAAATATGTATATTTTTACGACAAAACCGCACGGATTACCCTCAGAAGGCCTTCGTTTATCCCCCTGGAGCCGGATGGATTATTTTTGTGAAGGATGCATGCACAATTTGCGACTTGAATCAGCTGGACCCCATTGCTTCACATTATAACCACTGAAAGATCTAAGACATTTTCTAAAATAACTGAAAATGTGTTCGTCTGAAAAAAGATTGAAATATGCATCTCGAACGGCTTGAGGGTGAGTAAATCATGGCTTAAATATCATTTTTGGGCGAACTATCCCTTTAAGCTATGATTACTCCACGCGCGCGTGCACATAAAAGAGTGACGTCGACACTGAACAGCCAATCGCGGGTAGAGCGAGAGCGTTATATTTTTCTGCGGAGAAGCAAGAGATAATTATTCAGAATTACGATGAATTTAAATATGTATTTCAAGCTCGAAACAATACGGTCTCTGCTGCCAAAGCAAGAGAAGACTGTTGGAGAAAGATTGCTGACTGTTAATGTGTAAGTTAAACAAATACGTTCTATATTTATGTAAAATTATGTATATGTATGTGTAGCCTATATGTGTACTATACCCTATAGCCTATTTTTATAATATATAAAAAATGTACATGTATGTACTAAGAAAGATTAATATTCCTTGATTTTTAGATGCAACCCCAACTCCAAATGTTCTTGGCAGCAGATAAAGACAAACTATAAAAATATAATTCAAAGTGGTGAGTATTTACCACAACCTTTTATTACTTTTGTGAACATTTTATCACAAACACTTGTTTGCAGCGAACAGAAATAAAGAGTTAAATTCAGAAAACCAGAATACACTGTGGCTCTGAGTAGGCAATAAGGGACGGCCGATTATGGATGGGATTACAGGTGCTGTACAATCTGACCCTGGTGCTGGCTCCTCTAAGCAAGTAACACTGGGTACGTGTGCAATACATTACTACTTTTAAGTTTTAAATATGGCTGACTGTATGTTCTGCATTAGAGGGAAATACAGTGTTCCTGTTGAAGCCAGCACACATACACACAGTCTCAGTATGCAGCAGACAGAACACCAAACTAACCTGCTTTACAACAGTTATGCTTTACATTGGCCTACTTTTATTTATTAGGGTGAAGCAAATGATGAAGACACTCTGTCTGTGTGTTCTCAGACAGTTGCTGATGTGAATGCACTGGGCTTTTTATTATGGCAAACATTTGAATGTGTGGCATAAAAAAGGGACTGGCCCTTACACATCTCTTTTATTGTAGGATTTTTCACAACCTGGCCCAGAAACTGAGGCCTCTACCTCAATGGGCTTCAGAAGAAATGTGTAAGGATTTAAAACCCTTGACATATGTAACCCCTAGGGGGCGCTCACACCGAAATTTGTATAGATAAACTAGAAACCCCAAAAACCCACGCTCCCTTCTTCGATATTGAGGCAGGTGGTATCCAATGAAGGAAAGGACATGGGACTGATGTACTCAATTATAAATTTATTAAACAATCAATATAATAATTGGCAGTAAAAATAGACAAATATTCCCTCCAGGTAACAGTAAGCAACTTTACAATAAATAGATCACAGTGAGTTAAAGCATCATAGTGCATGGATACAAGATATAAAGTCTAACAATATCAAATCTACAGTGCATAAAGTCTACTAAATAAGTACTGCTCACAAAACACTCAAACACTGCAAGAAATACTCCAAACCAATACTACCATACAGACATACACAACACAGCATTTCACACTTCACTAGTGAACATTACATTACAAAATGGATACTGTTTCCAAGTGAAATATTGCACAATGCCCATAGGCCGAATGTTAGAATGGCTTAAGCCCAACTAGATCCAAGTCATCACTGGTAGTAGCCGCTCCTCAGGACGCACACATGCACACACAAAAAATAAAAAAATAAAACAATGATTAAGCTCAGGAAAAACAGTGGCTAGTGACCGACGTGGGCAATCCTCATTTTTCTTTGCATCAAAGTCGTATGCCCCATAGCAATTTAATTAAATGATGTGGATGACTGAAAGCTGTGCACACTCTCTATTGTTGCTTGTTGCTGCAACACCTGCGTAAGATCACTACGCTAGTTCTGTAAGCTCTTTACTGCTGGTACCATTTACTGGACACCATAAACACAGACCCCAGACCGAGGTTGAGCGCAACACCTGTGTAAGATCACTCCTTACTATGATGACAGCAAGTTTCTGTACGTGCTCTACTGCTGGTACCATTTACTGGACACCATAAATGCAGACACCAGCCCGAGGTTGCTGCAACACCTGCGTCCAATCACTTGCTATTGTGAAAGCAAGTCTCTATAAGATAGTCACTGCTGGTTCCATTTACTGAACACCATAAAAGCAGCTGTCAGACCTAGCTCCTCCCGTTTGCACAACTGATACACAATAAGACTCACCCTTCAACTCACACCGCATGTTTTTCCTGTTCATATCTCCCCACATTTAAAGGGACACGTCAC
Source organism: Abramis brama (assembly GCF_963993115.1). Lineage (NCBI taxonomy): Eukaryota > Metazoa > Chordata > Actinopteri > Cypriniformes > Leuciscidae > Abramis > Abramis brama. Next base: position 38,158,329 of record NC_139969.1, on the reverse strand, counting down.
TTACGCCACCTGATCCCAATAATCAGCAAACCTTAAAGGTACACTTCCCAAACTCACCACCTGACCCACTACATTCACCGCCCCTAAAATGTCACCGTCTCGGTGACAGATGGCAAGTACTACAACCAGGGCCTAAAAACAACATTGTGGGAGCAAACGATTGAATGAGCTTCCCCATGCTCGTCTTCAGGTGATTGTTCAGTTAATGTACACGGGAGGTTAAAAGGGTTTGAATGGTAACCGGCTGTTGTTCTATTGGTCCGCCTTGGCACAAACTCTCGCTCCGGTATTGGCATTTCAGCTGCTAGAGTATGTTCCACAGGCGGATCCTGCCGGGTCTGCTCCTGTTGCACAAAAGTTGAAGGTGACTGGTCACCAGCTGAAGTGGGGACATGACTAATCTGCCCCTCTCGGCCAGGAGTGTCTAAGGCTACCAGTAGTGCCAACTCACCACTGTCATCACTGCTACTGTTTGAATCCTCGGAACCCAGATCAGACTGGTCTAATGTGGGCTCTACGACTGCCAAAGTAGACGGGGGTTGACAGGGGTCCACCGGAAGGGGACGCAACTCCTGTCTATGAATGTTCTTCTCTGGACCCTGCTGGTCCCTTGGTCTAATTTTATAAAGGGTGCCAACCTCATCCAAACAGTTCACCACTTCATATACTACCTGGTCCCAGTGGTCATGAATTTTATGACGACCAAGCGGGTGACTCCGTCGGTACACCAAGGTACCTGATGGTAGAATGGGCAAAGGAACAGCTTGATGCTTTGCTCGCTGCCTGGCGGCTGCCTCAAGATTAGCTTGCGCCCGCCTATAAACTGACGACAAATGTTCCTGATGTTCTCGAACCCACTCTTCTGTGATCAGTTCTGCTGGGGGATCAACTGCACCCAAGTGGGAGTCGAGAGGGAGGATGGGCTTCCGCCCGAACATTAATTCATATGGTGAAAACCCCGTTGATTTATGGGCTGTAGTATTATATGCAAACAGCACCTGAGGCAGGTGTTGAGGCCACCTTTTCTTCTTTTCTACAGGCAGGGTACGAAGCAAGTTGTGAAGTGTACGATTAAATCGTTCACACTGTCCATTGCCCTCCGGGTGGTATGGACTTGTACGGGACTTATGAATACCATATAGTTGACACAGTCGCCGAAACAACTCTCCCTCGAATTGACGACCCTGATCTGTATGGATACGTTGTGGAACCCCATAAGTATAGAACCACTGTTCGGTGAGCACCCGCGCTACAGTCGTGGCCTTTTGGTCCACGGTGGGATAAGCTTGCGCAAATTTAGAAAACACGTCAGTTATAACCAAAAGATTTTCTTTTCCATCACTAGACTTTTCCAGTGTGGTAAAATCCATGGCTAGAATTTCTAAAGGCCTAGACGCAAGAAGACTACCCATGAATGTTCTCAGCTTTGGCTGCTCCGCTTTTGCCACTACACACCGTTGACATTCTCGGCACCAGCGCTTGATGTCTCTCCGCATAAGAGGCCAATAACAACGTTGACGAACAAGTATATTGGTCCTTTCCACCCCCTGGTGTCCATGATTATCGTGCAAAGCCGTCAAAACTTCCTCTTGTAGCAGCTGAGGCAGCAACAGTTGCATTATTTTTACATTACCACCGGGGACATGACTTTGCCGGTAAAGCACACCATCTTGTTCCTGTATGTTAATCCACTGACGCACCAGTTCTACCACCGCAGGGGACTCTTTAGCCCTTTCCAATGCTGTAGGGGGTTTACCTCTCCTCCAGTAAACTAAAAAGGCCCGTAGCACCGGATCTTCTGACTGAAGAAGCTGGAGATCGGCACTAGTTCTCACTGGGGAGGCATCCATAGCCTGAATGTCAACAGGCCCGGAAAGGTGAGTTGCCACCACGCCTTTAATCTCCGTAGGGACAGAGATTCCTGGTGCTACCGCTTCAATAGAGTCTAAAGCTGGGGATGTAGGCAAGCGAGACAATGCATCTGCATTTCTATTACACACACCTCGGCGGTATTCAATTTTAAAATCAAAAAGAGCCAGCTGTGCTGCCCAGCGTTGCTCTACCGCCCCCAATTTGGCCGTCTGCAGATAACAGAGGGGGTTGTTATCAGTCAGAACCGTGAACTTTACACCTAATAGATAATCTCGAAACTTGTCTGTTACGGCCCATTTAAGGGCCAGCAACTCAAGCTTCATGGCGGAATAATTGTCCATATTCCGTTCTGTTGGTCGCAACCCCCTACTTGCATAGGCCACTGGCCGCCGCTGTCCCTCCCCCTGCTCTTGTGACAAAACAGCACCCAACCCAAGCCCACCCGCATCTACCTCAAGGACAAAAGGTTTGCTGAAATCTGCATAGCCCAAGACCGGTGCAGTTATCAGTTTCTCTTTTAGGATTTCGAAAGAACTTTCACAGCCCCAATCCCAGTGGTCTCGCAAAGTAGCATTAAACCCTGCTCTCTTCCTTGGGGCTGGCTGTAATTTTGCTACCAACTTATGCAGTGGCGCCGCATACCTTGCAAACCCCTCAACAAAACGTCTATAATATGACGCAAACCCAAGGAAGGAGCGCAATTCTGTGATGGTAGCTGGGACTTTCCAGTCCCTCACTGCACTGATCTTATCAGGGTCAGTTGCAACTCCCGAAGCTGAAATAATGTGTCCTAAGAACTTCACCTTAGCCTGAAAGAAATGGCACTTCCCCAAATTAAGTTGGAGGCCATGAGAGGCCAACCTGCCTAACACGAGTTCCAGTCGTTCCAGATGTTGCTGGAACGTGGATGAAAACACCACCACATCGTCAAGATACAAAAGAAGGGTATGGAACCGCTGGTCTCCAAAGATTCTTTCCATTAGTCTCTGGAAAGTTCCTGGGGCGTTGCACAATCCAAATGGCATCCTCCGAAACTCAAAGAGACCAAATGGAGTGCAAAATGCTGTTTTTGCCCTATCCTTTTTTGCCACCGACACTTGATTATAACCGCTTGCTAAATCAAGAGTAGAAAAAAAACGAGCACCTGAAAGGGCATCCAAGGATTCCTCAATCCGAGGCAGCGGAAAGGCATCTTTTCTAGTCTTCGCATTCAGTTGTCTATAATCAACGCATAAACGGATAGACCCATCTTTTTTGTGAACCACCACAATGGGTGAAGAGTAAGGGCTACAACTGGGTGTTACTACTCCCTGTTCCAACAACTCTTGAATGTGGGCCTTCACCACATCATACTGCGACGGTGGCAGTCTACGGTAGCGTTGCCGCACTGGTATCTCATCGACTAATGGAATCTCGTGTTCAATAAGGTCTGTACAACCCAACTCCCCTTCCCCACAACTAAAAGCTGCACTGTGCTTTTGGAGTAAGGACTTAGCCTCTTGCTGCTCCAAGTCTGTCAAATTAGGCCACGTCGTATTGGCAAGACCAGGAAGGCGAGAGGCAGTAACCTCCACAGACTGGATGACAACAACAGAGCCCTGGTTGTCATCCTCTTCCTGAAAACAAATGGACTTATTAGCAGAACATACCTCTATCATATGTATTTGCCCTAAGGTGGTGCGTGGCCGTATCCACCGATCCTCCTTTCCCACATTGACGACCGGAACATCAACTGTGCCATCACCCATGGGGAGTAAAGAACTGGGAATGAGCAAATCTGGTGGCAACTGCCACTCTAACTCTCCTGGTTCTATCAACACTGCGGAAATCAACGGGCAAAGCCCTTGCCTGCATAAAGCTGGAATTAACTTAATTGATCCAGCAGGCACAAGAATAGAAGCCCCTGGGGGGGTGGAAACCTTACCCAAGAAGCCAGAGTTTGCCAAGTCTTCAAAGCTTTGACACGCCAACAGAGCATGTTTCCAGATTGAAGGAACATCTGCAGAAGAAGCAAACAAACTTGTGCTCCCTTGACAGAACATTTCTCGCAGACAACAACGAAGCACATTCATTCCAATAAGACCTGGGACAGTGGTTTTTTTTAATTTTGACCCGAGATTTGGTGGGTCATGAACGACCAAAATACCTACAGAGGGGAGCACCTTACCCAGAACTTCTATGTCCAGCTCTAAATAGCCGCGATAGGGGATATCCAACCCATTGGCTGCTTTTAACTGCAGCCATCCACAGGAGCGTAACTGGTCTTGCCCTTGAACTTGGAAGTGCTCTTTAAAAAAAGATTCTGTGATTGTAGATACCATAGATCCGGTGTCAACAAGGCACGCGATAGGCACCCCTCCCATTTTAACGTCAGCCACCGGACACTGTCCTATAAGTACAGAATGAGAAGATGGTATCGGGCGGAAAGAAACTGAGCCTGTTGAGGCCCCGTCTAGTGTTTGGCTCCATGCACTAGAGGGTGCTAGTTTCCCTGCAACCCACTGGATTGACTCTCAGCTGCCCTCTGACCAGAATCACTCCGTACCCATGGTCCCTGCCGACGAACTGTCGAACAGTCCCTGGCCATATGTCCAGCCTGGTCACACCGCAAGCAAATAGGCCGACCATCAGCTTCAAATCTGTAACGTCTGGATGGATTACTTGGTCTGCTATTTGGATTAGAATTTACTGGACCGGAAGACAAATGTTTCAAAATGGTGTCCAATTGAGTTTGTTGCCTACGCAAACAATCTTTAAGTTCAGCTAATTCATCGTTTGGTTTTGCAGCTACGGCCTGGGTTTCCGCTCCCCATTCCCCTACTACCCCCGAACTAACATCGCAAGAGAAAGCTCTAGCGCGCACGGGGCGGGCACTCTCCCCATCATCAGCCCAACGAAATGACTCTTTACGCACCTCCAAAAACTGCGAGTTAGGATTAAGGCGAATGAATTGTTTCAATTCTCTACGCAACATTTTGTCTCGAACATTTTCCACAAACTGATCACGAAGAACTGAGTCAGGGTTTGAAATAGCAGTTGAATTTTTACGCTGACAACTTTCCATTAGGACCATTAAGGAATGGGAAAACTCACGCAACGATTCTCCCTCACGCTGGCGGCATTGGAAGAATTTTTGCTGGGCCTCAATATATGAGTGTGCACAGCCAAACGTCTCCAATAATATCGAAAAAATTCTCTCGGGGTCAGCCCTATCGGTAGCTGGACGAAGTTTAATCTCCAATTTAGCCTCCCCCTCCAGAAGATCATATACGAAGTATGCCTGTTCGCTAGGGGACATAGGTCTAGCCTGTAAACATTTACGAACCTCTTCAACCCATTCCTCCAGAGGAGGACATTCCGGACCTGGACTACCAGAAAATTTGGGATATTTGCGTTCTCTGGGCACATAGACATACCTCATACCGGATGGACCTGGCACTGCCCGACTCGGCTCTCCCTGATTTGTATCCACTGAGGGTACTACATTTCCCTGCCGAAGTCTTTCATTGTCTGCTTGAAGTTGTTGGATCTGCTCAGTTAAAAGTCTAACCTGATCCTCCATAGCCTATAGTATTTGGGCAGAATAGAAGAACACCAAAGAAACAATTAAACCCCAAACACAAACCACTTTATATGTTTAGAGTGTCGTCGTCCCGGCACCTCTCCCCAGCCACTGTTTTTCCTGTAATCAATATAACCTTGGTTATTAACACAAAAAAAAACAAAAAAAGTACATAAACAAAAACAAAATTCACAGATATTACACCAGTCCCATGACCCTGCCGACTACGCCAAATGTAACCCCTAGGGGGCGCTCACACCGAAATTTGTATAGATAAACTAGAAACCCCAAAAACCCACGCTCCCTTCTTCGATATTGAGGCAGGTGGTATCCAATGAAGGAAAGGACATGGGACTGATGTACTCAATTATAAATTTATTAAACAATCAATATAATAATTGGCAGTAAAAATAGACAAATATTCCCTCCAGGTAACAGTAAGCAACTTTACAATAAATAGATCACAGTGAGTTAAAGCATCATAGTGCATGGATACAAGATATAAAGTCTAACAATATCAAATCTACAGTGCATAAAGTCTACTAAATAAGTACTGCTCACAAAACACTCAAACACTGCAAGAAATACTCCAAACCAATACTACCATACAGACATACACAACACAGCATTTCACACTTCACTAGTGAACATTACATTACAAAATGGATACTGTTTCCAAGTGAAATATTGCACAATGCCCATAGGCCGAATGTTAGAATGGCTTAAGCCCAACTAGATCCAAGTCATCACTGGTAGTAGCCGCTCCTCAGGACGCACACATGCACACACAAAAAATAAAAAAATAAAACAATGATTAAGCTCAGGAAAAACAGTGGCTAGTGACCGACGTGGGCAATCCTCATTTTTCTTTGCATCAAAGTCGTATGCCCCATAGCAATTTAATTAAATGATGTGGATGACTGAAAGCTGTGCACACTCTCTATTGTTGCTTGTTGCTGCAACACCTGCGTAAGATCTCTACGCTAGTTCTGTAAGCTCTTTACTGCTGGTACCATTTACTGGACACCATAAACACAGACCCCAGACCGAGGTTGAGCGCAACACCTGTGTAAGATCACTCCTTACTATGATGACAGCAAGTTTCTGTACGTGCTCTACTGCTGGTACCATTTACTGGACACCATAAATGCAGACACCAGCCCGAGGTTGCTGCAACACCTGCGTCCAATCACTTGCTATTGTGAAAGCAAGTCTCTATAAGATAGTCACTGCTGGTTCCATTTACTGAACACCATAAAAGCAGCTGTCAGACCTAGCTCCTCCCGTTTGCACAACTGATACACAATAAGACTCACCCTTCAACTCACACCGCATGTTTTTCCTGTTCATATCTCCCCACATTTAAAGGGACACGTCACTTACGCCACCTGATCCCAATAATCAGCAAACCTTAAAGGTACACTTCCCAAACTCACCACCTGACCCACTACACATAAATTACAGTCAGTCCTGTGTTTGTAGGAAGTCAAGGAACTTTTTGTGACTTGATGAGCCTCCAGAAAACTTGTAATGATCATGTTTGTGGTGGAATTATGTTTCAGGTGGAAACAGACTCAGTCAGGGTGACTTAAGCACCAAACACAGTTGAAACTGCCTTTAGGATGCCAAAGGTCATCTCTATCTTCACTCTGGTTTTACTGTTTTACTGGTTTGGCCACATTGAAGCGGTGCTGTGGCCCTGTCTGAGGGTCATGATAGGGGTTATTGTGTAGGTTTTTCTATCTCAGTTCAAATTAACTGTTTTGTACTGTACCAAATTTAACTTGCTTTCCTCAAAGCGCTGACACAACACAGACTAATGGAAAATTTGTGAGACAAGCACTGGAGCCAGGCCATTTAGCATCCAAACTTGTGATCATACGTTCATGACCACAAGTCGTCAGCAGATGAAATGTTTAGTAGATCATTGTTATATCTGTTAATGTTACTAATTTAAAGATTCATCTCACAGAAAATAATCATCTCACAAATTCACATCTCTACCTGAAGTGATAGGATTTCCAATTAACATCTGCCTCATGTTCCCCTAGAGCAGTGGAGACTGGAGCAATAGACTATAGGGAATCCTATCATAAGATTGTCACCCTATCAATATATCTTACCGGCAATTTTATAAAAGTCCTCTTTTATGGACATGGTCGATAAATGTCCGGGGAACACTATTAATGAAACTATTCATGTACTCCTGCAGAGCGAGGACCACCTTACGAATGGTTTGACAAACCGTGTTTTCCCCTATAGCTTCTGTGTGTCAGCCACCGTGCAAGTATGTACCACATGCAAAAAAACACAAACGCAATACAATTTGCGGTACAGTAAGTGCATGAATTCGACGTGTTAAATTATTTATGTGCGGCTCAAGAATTTTGCAAAGATAAGACATTCCTTCCGCGGAAAAGCTGTATCTTTCATACAAGTAACTATCAAGAAAGGCAAGGGGATTTTGTCATGCTAAAAACTCTTTCTTTACAAAGTGCTCGTCTAACAATTTGCGCTGAGATGTCCACTGTAGTAGGAAAACCAAAAGGAAAAAATTGATTCATTCATTGCTATAGGAGAGGAAGAATTTTCTAAACTCGTTAAATCATCTAAATCAACAACATGTATGTTAGACCCTATACCGACTAAGCTACTGAAAGAGATGCTTTCAGAGGTCATAGATCCTCTTCTTAATATCATTAATTCATCTTTGTCATTAGGATACATACCAAAAACTTTTAAGCTGGCTATGATTAAACCGCTTGTTAAAAAACGCGACTTGATGGTACAGAATTAGTCAATTACAGGCCGATCTCAAATCTACCTTTTCTGTCAAAGATACTAGAAAAGGCGGTATCCTCACAACTATGTTCCGTTTTAGAAAGAAATGATATCGGTGAGGATTTTCAGTCAGGATTTAGACCTTACCATAGTACTGAGACTGCTCTCATTAGAGTTACAAATGATTTGCTCTTATCATCCGATCGTGGTTGTATCTCTCTATTAGTGTTACTCGATCTTAGTGCTGCATTTGATACTATTGACCAAAACATTCAAATTAAAGAGACTCGAAAATTATGTTGGCATTAGTGGAATTGCATTAACATGGTTTAAATCACACTTATCTGACCGTTATCAGTTTGTAGCAGTAAATGAAGAGATGTCTCATCGATCACAAGTTCAGTATGGCGTACCACAAGGCTCAGTACTAGGACCGTTGCTTTTCACTCTGTACATGCTACCATTAGGAGATATCATTAGGAAGCATGGAATTAGTTTTCACTGTTATGCCGATGATACTCAGTTCTATATTTCTTCACGCCCTGACGATACTTACCAATTCAAAAAAATTAGCGGAATGTATCCACCTTATTTTCGAACGCGGAAGTAAATAGGGGTCCAATTTCCGGTTTTTGTGCGGCACTTCCGTTTCCTCGCTTCCCTGGGCTAATTAACCTTAACTTAACTAAACTGGTGAACTATGTCGTGGAAACATTTCCAAAAATCGCTTAACAATCGAAATGGCAGGTCAGTGCCACATCCCCAAACTATTCACGAGTGGGAGGATGACATGAAGAAGTGGCCACATATAACGTACGAGGACATTTTTAACTATTTTGTGTTGTCACTTGGTGCGGATGGGTCTACAATGCGCAAAAGCAAGTCTGACGTTCACTCGGCATGGATCCTGACTACATCAACCGGCACTATTGAGACGGTCGGGTGCTCCTGTGTTGCGGGTCAGGGGAAGTCCTGCAGTCACGCAGCGGCGATCTTGTGGAAGGTAGGCTAATGAATTGTCTGTTTTTTACACAGTCTATGGTTCAGTGCCGTAACATACTAGCTGTTGCCTCGTTGTGATTACTGTTGTGCAATGGCAAAAGACCGTAACTTCGTTTTTGGTCGAAAATTAGTTATTTATATTTTTGTAGCCTGTGTACTGTCATCAGTCCCTCTAATCGATCGCGAAGGATTATGCAGAGTTGACAGAAAAATGTTACACATGCCATAGCAGATGAATACAACAAAGAACTAAAGCCCCGCCTCACCCAGATCGGGTACAGGACCTGGTTGAAACACTCATGCATCTAGCTGGCAGAGTGCCAAAACTTCGCCGGCGCCTTCAGCACCGCCCCTAAACACGGTCGAGCAGCGCTGGACTAATATATCTATGGAGGTATTTTGTCATGTCAAATGTATTAATAATGCCATCAGAATGCAACCAAAGCACAGGATAGCAATAAGTAGGTGGCTATAAATAATTGTAAATCATACAAAATAAATGCCATGATCACTAGATTTTATACAAGTGTTACTATAATGATTTTGTTTATGGTGATCAGCATCCAAATATTGATAATGTGGAAGTTACTGCCTTTTGCCTTAGTATGACTTCTCACTTTTTGCTGACAATACAAAGGCAGAGTACAGTAACTTTAAAATAGTGGTCAAAAGTCTCAAAAGTTTGCGCTCAAGATTTCCAGTGTCCTACCTATAATAATTTGGCGAGACAACTAAAAATATTTAAAGTCATTTTTCTCAGTTCCACACTAGCGAGTTAAGGTCTTTTGCCTTTTTAGGGCAGATTAGATTGCTATTAAGTTTATTTTACATAGATAGCAGTGCTAAATGTTTGGGATTGAACTAACGTTACAATTTGATATCAAAACGTTAACTGAACTGTTGCCTACCTCATAATGTTTAGGCTTGAAGTTTGACACATTGTACAAATCTGATGTGTTCTCACAGAGCTCTTGATGCAAGTTTGTCACATTAAAATTTAAGCTAGATTTACATTGAAGCTTCAAGTTTATTTCTATTTTATTTGTACTGTTTGGGTATCAGTGCTAAAGAGCTGATGAAAACATTGGCTTCTAAGGCATTTGTGAAATAAAATTTATCATCAAGGTAAGTTGAAAAATATGGACAGTTTATAGTTGTCACCATAAACTGTACATATTTTCTATATAAGTATTGTGACACCAAGGACTGTAATACATACAAATATGTAACTGTTATTTAAACTTTGTTAAAGGTGCAGTTTGCAGTGTCCAAAGGTCTGACTGGATTGTCCTGCACAGATGAGCAGCGCCACTGGAACTCAGGGACAAAAGGTTGAGCAATATATGTTTCAGACACCACAAAGAAAGTTCTGATGTCTCTGAGAACATCCTGCCCATCTCTCCATCTCTACCGCCAACCCCTGCCTACAGCTCACATGAAGCACTGAAGATGAGCTTAGAAGCCGCCAATGTTCCAGTGGGCAGCCTTCTGCACAAATGCATATCTGCTGAACCAGATCAAATTCCAGCAGCTCCCACACAGCTCCAGCAGCCCCATAGTGAACATGGAACGGACATACAGTGCCAGAAATGCATGTCATTTTATGATATGTACATTAAATTAGATGGGGATAAATGTGCCAGTTTGGAGGAGTTCACTAAAATGCAGAGTGCCTCCCACTTGTGGTTTGATGCACGTAAATTAAGAGTAACTACTAGCTCTGCAAAAAAGGTCCCCGTGCGTGCATCTACTAAACCAGATAATTTTCTTAGAGAGCACTTGTTTCCTATGTTCCATGGGAACACTGCAACCAGGTATGGCCAGGAGAATGAGGAGGTGGCCTACGCATGGATGGAGAGCTGTGGGTTTATAGTTGAGAAGAGAGGCACTGTAGTTAGTGTCACAGAACCATGGCTTTCTGCAAGCCCAGATGGCGTTGTTAACTCCACAGAGCTGCTGGAGATTAAATGTCCTGTTCTGACCAAGAACTGTGCATCTCTGGCTGAAGTGTTTTCCAGCAAGCTCACAGATGTGAAGATGGTGGACGGGGTTCCACAGCTGCAACCAAATGGATCCCGTGGTTACTACCTTCAAGTCCAACTAGGTATGTTTTGTACAGGACTAGAGAGATGCAAGCTGCTTGTCTGGGCTCCATCTGAGAAAGTTGTGATTGATGTGCCATTTGATTTGGAGTATTGTTCACAAGTTCTACCTAAACTCAAGTCCTTCTATTTTAGTCACATGCTGCCAAGGATTGTAGATGAGTTTCTGTCAGGCAGACTCATACTGTGCCATAAATATGTACATGTGTAAATAGGCTCAGGTTCTAGTCTTTAACCTGCTGTATGGCACCAGCTGTCCTGTGTCTGTGTTGATGTGTGATGATACCTAACTCTTAATAATTGTTCCACTGACCCTTTGTTAGCCTAGTTCCTTGGTGTTTTTACACATGAAAGTGATGTTTTACCATTTTAATAGTAATTGTGATTATAATTAATATATATAATACATTAAATGGCCTACAAATAATGCCATAAGTGAAATGTTTAAATTTAGTGATGTTTTACCATTTAAAAAGTGAATAATTGTAATTACATTCAATGTAAACAAATGACATGTGTTAATAAATTCCATTAATGGAATACTATATCTTCTTGCCAGTTTATGTACATAAAATACACTTTTTTAGTTATTTACATATGGTTAGGACAACATCCACTCGATCAAAATATGACTAAATACAACAAATTAAAATTAAAACAGATTGAAAATTTTAATAATACACATTTTAGTTGGACACAAGTTAAATATCATGTTTTTGTATCTGTAAACATGTAAATAGTCTAAAAATAAGTTGATATCATACAATACTTGAAAAGTTATTACAAAATTGAAAAGTCATTACAAAATTGAAAACATCAAGGTGCCAAACACAATAACTATTTAGTATAAAACCTGAGATTCAAAACACATTCTTGTGCATTATAATTCCATTGGTTTACAGTTTACTGTAAAATAACTAATCAGCAGTGCAGAATAGAGATACCTGAAAAGTAAAATGTTAAAGACAAATCATATGTGCAAATGATAGTACAATCAAGGCACTGCAGGCTGTAAATAATTATTTACAAATATTCAGCTACAGTGGAAATCAGGATCTTTTTGACATGTAAACTTCCATGCTCAGTCAGCATCCTCGTGGATGATTTCCCCCTGCATGTTTACAAGGGCTGCACAGATTCTGAGGATTTTGTCCATTTTGTGTGCCAAGTTGATGGGTACAGTCTGGGAGATTATTTTGAACACTTTGAGCCTCCTGATGACTCTTTCGACATGTATGCGCACATTTGCAATCCTCCTTGTGGCAGTTACATCCTCATCAGACAACTGCCCTCCTTTATGAGTGAACGCTGGTAGAACAAGGTTAACCCTTCTCTCAAACAGCAGATCTCTGATGGTAAAGCCTCTGTCTGCCATCACTTCATCGCCAGGACGAAGACACTCCAGGAAGCCAGACTCCTGAGTGATGAACTTGTCACTACACCTGCCTCCATATGCAGGAGAAATGAACATAACAAGCCCACACGGGGCAATAGCAACTAAATACTTTAAAGTATTGCTGGAATAATAATGGCTGTATGACTCGCCTCTGGAGTCAAGGTTGTGTGGTTTCTGCAGGGTGGTCTCAGTGCAGTCAATGATGCAGGTGGTGTTGGGGAAGTTAGCCCTGAAGCACTGAGGCATTGTGCTCCGGATTGTCTCCCGTGGCAGCCAAGGAATGTAGATTCTCATGTGCTCCTCCATTGTGTCTATCCAGTAGGAGAAGATCCTGCTCACTAACCCCTGGGACACAGCAAAGCGTTCTGCAAGATCACCCTGGAGTAGATTCAACTTAAGTTTCATCATGGTCATCAATATTTGATCCATTACGTGCATCTGAAAGTTTGCTTTATAGAACTGTTCCAGATATTTAACATGATCAAAAAAGCCACTGAGAGAAAGGCCTGTGTACAACACACAGCTAGTGTCATTCTTCAGGATGGCATGGGCAAGGGGTTCTTCTCCACCACATTGTGTTTCTCTGTCGCATACATCCTTTATCTTTTCTCCTAATATGTAGGTGTGATCCATCAGTGCTTGAACCTCGCACTGAGTGTCAGCATCTTTATGCATTGGTGACTCTGACAGTGGAAAGGTCTGGTCAGCCGCCTCATCACAGTGGTTGTCATCTGGAAAACACAAGACCACATAAGCCCACAATCAGTTTAGCAAACAACATAAAACATACCTAGACTACTTACAACTACGTTAACACCAAGCTAAGAGCAACACCTGTATTAGTGCTCATTCAAATAATCATATTGCATACATTGCTTCCAATTGTTACAAATGCCCTGGGCTAGCAGGGATGAAAAAATACAAATATATCAATACATTTACAGAGAGAACAAACTTAGGTAACGCTTTAGATTACAGCCCGGAAAGTACTGCATAATTAAAGCGATTTTACAGTGTAACTTTCTGTAATTATAGTGTACCTATGAAGTACTTCCATGTAAGTATAAGGGAACAATATGCAAAGTTTGGGGAATAAAGGAGGTAAGTATTAAAAAAAATGTAAATAATTTTTTTTCAATTAAATTAAAAACAATATTTTAAAGCACAGGACAATAGAGACACCAGAATAAAAATATTTATTATTCTGAAGCTGAAAATACAGAGTTATTTTAGACGAATATGTTTCTCTGTCACTGACTAGATACTTAAAATAATGTAGGCCACTTTTTTACACAGATATTCCCCTATTGCATTATTATACATTATATTCAACATTATATAATATTTTAATGTAGTACTGACACTAAAACTCTGAAAACTTCAAACTAATTTTTATTTTGGGTGAACTATTCACGATACATATTGTCACTATTCACGATACATATTGTCACTATTCACGATACATATTGTTGCTTTTTTTATTGCGATATATTGTGAAACGATATATTGTTACACCCCTAAGAGGGACACAAACTGAGAACTAACCAGAACAACAAGTTAACATTACCTTGCGTAGCAATTAAACATCCGTTAACTTACCTGTGTCTGCTAACCTCTTGCCACGTCTCCTTGGAGTTTTTATTGGGACGTCGTAGCCCAGCCACTTTTCTGGTATCGGGTGGTCTTCAGTTGGTCGTTTGTTCACGAAATGAAAAGAACAAACATACGGTTGCTTCGGTGGTTTCTTCAAATTTAAAGCTTTTAACCACAGGCGAAGAGATTCCTCATTCTTCGGCGGGGGGTAAAGGTCGTAGGGCGCCTCGCATCCACATTCAGCTCTCGTACGCGTTCGATGAATAAAACACTCCTGCTCCAAGTAAATCTTTCTTTTGTACCAGTTATTATGACAACCTCTAACTGCACAAACAATCCCGGTCTTCCTCGAAGCCATAACGATGATTAAGTTGTTACAAAGACTTGTTTGATAACCGCTACGGTGAAAAGTGAGTTAGCTCGCCAGTGACCGGAAGTGCCTGACCGGAAGTCTCGCACAAAACACCGTCAACTGGCTGCGTCCATATTTCCGTTAAAAATAAGGTGAATAGGTGATATAAAAATTGGATGACTAGTAATTTCCTACTTCTAAATTCTGAAAAAAAACCAGAGATTCTAATTATTGGACAAAAGACTTCCTCACGTAATAATCTAGAATACTGTCTAACACTTGATGGTTGCTCTGTCAAGTTGTTGGTTGCTCCTGCTGCAGCTGTTTGCATTGGTGTGCGTCTGAAAGCTTCGTATATCTTTCTGTTTTGAATCATTATTTACCATCATTCCTTGTTGTTTATACTGCTAAATATAACTTACTCAACATCACACATTAACCTCACATCGCTAGCTTCAATCTGAATCGTTATTGCTAGCACAACACGCTAGTAATTCGCTAGCCTGTTAGCGTGCCATCTGTGTGCGCTTTATTTTTTTTTCTTGCGCGCGCTCGCGCCTTTTACGAGTCCATCAAACAACTTAGGTGAGTAAGATCAGTCAACAAACACGGTAAGTCATGTCATCTTCTCCTCTTATTGTTACTTGCACCTCATGCAACATCTTTAGCATATCCTTCTCTGTCAGCACAGGATTTACATGTGATAAATGCAGAGAGATAGTAAAGCTGACGGGGAAGATTTCAGAACTAGAGACACGCATCCAAGCTTTAATTGAGGTTAATTGTAAGAGTGCAAGGGCTTTAGATATTGCTTTGGATGCGACTAGCTTAGTGAACTCTTTACATTGTTAGGTTCCGGCTGAAGTAGAGCCCGTGCAGCAGGGCAATTGGGTGACGGTGAGACGCTGTAGTTGCGGGCCAAAACACCGCTCTTCCGTTCCGATTACAACTTCAAATAGATTCTCCCCTCTCAGTGAAGCACCCACTGTGAATCCTTTTTAATGTGCCCTAGTTATTGGTAATTCTATTACACAGAACGTGAAAATAGAGACACCAGCCACCATAGTCACATGTTTGCCGGGAGCCAGAGCACCTGACATCAAAGCAAATTTAAAAGGGCTGGCTAATGCTAATCGTAAATTCTCTAAGATTGTTATTCACGTCAGCACAAATGATGTTCGACTCCGCCAGTTGGAGATCACCAAAATTAATGTTAAAGAGGTGTGTGAACTCGCAAGTACGATGTCAGGCACTGTAATTTGCTCTGGCCCCCTTCCTGTTCGCAGGAGTGATGAGATACTTAGTAGAATGTCCTCACTCAATGTCTGGTTGTCAAAGCGGTGTCCGCAAAATAATATAGAATTCATAGACAATTGGAATAGTTTTTGGGGCAGACCTGACCTGTTGAAATGAGATGGTATTCATCCCTCCTGGGATGGTGCTGCTCTTCTCTCTAGTAATATGGCACATAGTCTTAGAGCTCAAACATGACAATCTGGGGCTCAGGTCAGGAAGCAGACAGACTGGCTAAACCGACCGTCTGCTAGCTGTCTCACGTCACCAAGGTCAGATAAATCCCATCACATAGAGCCTCTTTCACCTAGATAGCATCATGTAGAGACTGTGTCTGTTCCCCGAATTAGGACATACAAAAAACTCCCAAACCCATCTAAGGGTAAAAAATGTAATTGATGTTCAACAAATAAAAAACAGATATAATACAAATGAGCAAATGATAAAGCTTGGGTTGCTGAATATTAGATTCCTTACTTCAAAAGCACAATTTGTTAATGATATGATTACAGACTAATCTAGATGTGCTGTGTTTGACAGAAACCTGGCTAAAACCAAACGATTACATTACTTTAAATGAGACCGCCCCGCAAGATTACTGTTATAAACATGAACCTCGTCTGAAAGGCAAAGGGGGAGTGTTGCTGTAATTTATCGTAATATTTTTAGAATTACTAAGAAGTCTAGTTTCAAATATAATTATTTTGAAGTGTTGGTGCCTAATATAGCAATATATAGTGTAAATGATAAATCACGTTTGAGATTTGTGCTGGCTACTGTATACAGCCCACCAGGGCACCATACAGACTTTATCAAAGATTTGCGGACTTTCTATCAGAGTTAGTACTGGTTGCAGATAAAGTCATAATTGTTGGTGATTTTAATATACATGTAGATAATGAAAAAGATGCATTGGGATTGGCATTTAAAGACATTCTTAACTCTATTGGAGTTAGACAACATGTGTCAGGACCTACTCATTGTCGTAATCATACCCTAGATCTAATATTATCACACAGAATCAATGTTGATGCCGTTGAAATTCTGCAGCAGAGCGATGACATCTCAGATCATTATCTGGTCTCGTGTAAACTTCATTTAGCCAAGGCTGCAAAGCCGACTCCGTGTTACAAATATGTTATCCCTATCACTTCTGCCACTAAAGATTACTTTATTAATAATCTTCCTGATCAGTTTCATCATCTCAGCATCCCAGATAGCTTAGAAGAACTCGATATTGCGACAGAAACTCTTAACTCTCTCTTTTCCAGCACTTTAGACACAGTTGCTCCGTTGCGCTTAAAGAAGATTAAAGAAAATAGTCCAACGCTGTGGTACAACGAGCACACTCGGGCCCTAAAGAAAGCTTCCAGAAAAATGGAGCGCAACTGGAAGAAAACAAAACTAGAGGTATTTCGCATTTCATGGAAAGAGAGCTCGATTGCATACAGAGAGGCCTTAAAAGCTGCTAGATCTGCTTATTTTTCAACCCTATTAGAAGAAAATAAACAAAACCCTAGGTATTTATTTGAAACAGTGGCTAAACTAACGAAAAATAAAGCTTCAAGCCCAGAAGTTTCCAAGCAGCACAGAAGTAATGACTTTATGAACAATATCAGGGAGAAAATTATAACTATGCAACCGTCTACTACAGTATCGCATCAGGCAGTGCATTGCAGTGTCCCTAAGGAAAAATTTGATTCATTCATTGCTATAGGTGAGGAAGAATTCGTTAAACTTGTTAAATCATCTAAATCGACAACATGTATGTTAGACCCTATACCGACTAAGCTACTGAAAGAGATGCTTCCAGAGGTCATAGATCCTCTTCTTAATATCATTAATTCGTCTTTGTCATTAGGATACGTACCAAAAACTTTTAAGCTGGCTATGATTAAACCGCTTGTTAAAAAAACGCAACTTGATCGTACAGAAATAGTCAATTACAGGCCGATCTCAAATCTACCTTTTCTGTCAAAGATAGAAAAGGCGGTATCCTCACAACTATGTTCCTTTTTAGAAAGAAATGATATCGGTGAGGATTTTCAGTCAGGATTTAGACCTTACCATAGTACTGAGACTGCTCTCATTAGAGTTACAAATGATTTGCTCTTATCATCCGATCGTGGTTGTATCTCTCTATTAGTGTTACTCGATCTTAGTGCTGCATTTGATACTATTGACCACAACATTCTTTTAAATAGACTCGAAAATTATGTTGGCATTAGTGGAATTGTATTAACATGGTTTAAATCACACTTATCTGACCGTTATCAGTTTGTAGCAGTAAATGAAGAGATGTTTCATCGATCACAAGTTCAGTATGGCGTACCACAAGGCTCAGTACTAGGACCGTTGCTTTTCACTTGGGAGATATCATTAGGAAGCATGGAATTAGTTTTCACTGTTATGCCGATGATACTCAGCTCTATATTTCTTCACGCCCTGACGATACTTACCAATTCACAAAATTAACGTATAGGTGATATAAAAATTGGATGACTAATAATTTCCTACTACTTAATTCTGAAAAAACAGAGATTCTTATTATTGGACAAAAGACTTCCTCACGTAATAATCTAGAATACTGTCTAACAAGTTGTTGGTTGCTCCTGCTGCGTCTGTTTGCGTTGGTGTGTGTCTGGAAGCTTTGTATATCTTTCTGTTTTGAATCATTATTTACCATCATTCCATGTTGTTTATACAGCTAAATATAACTTACTCAACATCACACATTAACCTGACATCGCTAGCTTCAGTCTAAATCGTTATTGCTAGCATAACACGCTAGTAATTCGCTAATAGAATCGCCAATAACTAGGGCACATTCAAAAGGATTCACAGTGGGTGTTTCACTGAGAGGGGAGGATCTATTTGAAGTTGTAATCGGAACGGAAGAGCGGTGTTTTGTCCCGCGACTACAGCGTCTCACCATCACCCAATTGCCCTGCTGCATGGGCTCTACTTCAGCCGGAACCGAACAATGTAAAGAGTTCACTAAGCTAGTCGCATCCAAAGCAGTATCTAAAGCCCTTGCACTCTTACAATTAACCTCAATTAAAGCTTGGATGCATGTCTCTACTGTAGTTCTGAAATCTATACAGACTTTATCAAAGAATTTGCTGACTTTCTATCAGAGTTAGTACTGGTTGCAGATAAAGTCAATTGTTGGTGATTTTAATATACATGTAGATAACGAAAAAGATGCATTGGGACTGGCATTTAAATACATTCTTAACTCTATTGGAGTTAGACAACATGTGTCAGGACCTACTCATTGTCATAATCATACCCTAGATCTAATATTATCACACAGAATCAATGTTGATGCCATTGAAATTCTGCAGCAGAGCGATGATATCTCAGATCATTATCTGGTCTCGTGTAAACTTCATTTAGCCAAGGCTGCAAAGCCGACTCCGTGTTACAAATATGTTAGACCTATCACTTCTGCCACTAAAGATTGCTTTATTAATAATCTTCCTGATCAGTTTCATCATCTCAGCAACCCAGATAGCTTAGAAGAACTCGGTATTGCGACAGAAACTTTTAACTCTCTCTTTTCCAGCACTTCAGACACAGTTGCTCCATTGCGATTAAAGAAGATTAAAGAAAATAGTCCAACGCCGTGGTACAACGAGCACACTCGGGCCCTTAAGAGAGCAGACAGAAAAAATGGAGCGCAACTGGAAGAAAACAAAACTAGAGGTATTTCACATTTCATGGAAAGAGAGCTCGATTGCATACAGAGAGGCTTTAAAAGCTGCTAGATCTGCTTATTTTTTCAACCCTATTAGAAGAAAATAAACAAAACCCTAGGAATTCATTTGAAACAGTGGCTAAACTAACGAAAAATAAAGCTTCAAGCCCAGAAGTTTCCAAGCAGCACAGCAGTAATGACTTTATGAACTTCTTCACTTACAAGATTGATAATATCAGGGAGAAAATTATAACTATGCAACCGTCTGCTACAGTATCGCATCAGGCAGTGCATTGTAGTAGGAAAACCAAAAGGAAAAAATTGATTCATTCATTGCTATAGGAGAGGAAGAATTTTCTAAACTCGTTAAATCATCTAAATCAACAACATGTATGTTAGACCGTATACCGACTAAGCTACTGAAAGAGATGCTTTCAGAGGTCATAGATCCTCTTCTTAATATCATTAATTCATCTTTGTCATTAGGATACATACCAAAAACTTTTAAGCTGGCTATGATTAAACCGCTAGTTAAAAAAACGCGACTTGATGGTACAGAATTAGTCAATTACAGGCCGATCTCAAATCTACCTTTTCTGTCAAAGATACTAGAAAAGGCGGTATTCTCACAACTATGTTCCGTTTTAGAAAGAAATGATATCGGTGAGGATTTTCAGTCAGGATTTAGACCTTACCATAGTACTGAGACTGCTCTCATTAGAGTTACAAATGATTTGCTCTTATCATCCGATCGTGGTTGTATCTCTCTATTAGTGTTACTCGATCTTAGTGCTGCATTTGATACTATTGACCAAAACATTCAAATTAAATAGACTCGAAAATTATGTTGGCATTAGTGGAATTGCATTAACATGGTTTAAATCACACTTATCTGACCATTATCAGTTTGTAGCAGTAAATGAAGAGATGTCTCATCGATCACAAGTTCAGTATGGCGTACCACAAGGCTCAGTACTAGGACCGTTGCTTTTCACTCTGTACATGCTACCATTAGGAGATATCATTAGGAAGCATGGAATTAGTTTTCACTGTTATGCCGATGATACTCAGTTCTATATTTCTTCACGCCCTGACGATACTTACCAATTCAAAAAAATTAACGGAATGTATAGGTGATATAAAAATTGGATGACTAGTAATTTCCTACTTCTAAATTCTGAAAAAAACAGAGATTCTAATTATTGGACAAAAGACTTCCTCACGTAATAATCTAGAATACTGTCTAACACTTGATGGTTGCTCTGTCAAGTTGTTAGTTGCTCCTGCTGCAGCTGTTTGCATTGGTGTGCGTCTGAAAGCTTTGTATATCTTTCTGTTTTGAATCATTATTTACCATCATTCCTTGTTGTTTATACTGCTAAATATAACTTACGCAACATCACACATTAACCTGACATCGCTAGCTTCAATCTGAATCGTTATTGCTAGCACAACACGCTAGTAATTCGCTAGCCTGTTAGCGTGCCATCTGTGTGCTCTTTATTTATTTTTCTTGCGCGCGCTCGCGCCTTTTACGAGTCCATCAAACAACTTAGGTGAGTAAGATTAGTCAACAAACACGGTAAGTCATGTCATCTTCTCCTCTTATTGTTACTTGCACCTCATGCAACATCTTTAGCATATCCTTCTCTGTCAGCACAGGATTTACATGTGATAAATGCAGAGAGATAGTAAAGTTGACGGGGAAGATTTCAGAACTAGAGACACGCATCCAAGCTTTAATTGAGGTTAATTGTAAGAGTGCAAGGGCTTTAGATATTGCTTTGGATGCGACTAGCTTAGTGAACTCTTTACATTGTTAGGTTCCGGCTGAAGTAGAGCCCGTGCAGCAGGGCAAATGGGTGACGGTGAGACGCTGTAGTTGCGGGCCAAAACACCGCTCTTCCGTTCCAATTACAACTTCAAATAGATTCTCCCCTCTCAGTGAAGCACCCACTGTGAATCCTTTTTAATGTGCCCTAGTTATTGCTGATTCTATTACACAGAACGTGAAAATAGAGACACCAGCCACCATAGTCACATGTTTGCCGGGAGCCAGAGCACCTGACATCAAAGCTAATTTAAAAGGGCTGGCTAATGCTAATCGTAAATTCTCTAAGATTGTTATTCACGTCAGCACAAATGATGTTCGACTCCGCCAGTTGGAGATCACCAAAATTAATGTTAAAGAGGTGTGTGAACTCGCAAGTACGATGTCAGGCACTGTAATTTGCTCTGGCCCCCTTCCTGTTCGCAGGAGTGATGAGATACTTAGTAGAATGTCCTCACTCAATGTCTGGTTGTCAAAGCGGTGTCCGCAAAATAATATAGAATTCATAGACAATTGGAATAGTTTTTGGGGCAGACCTGACCTGTTGAAATGAGATGGTATTCATCCCTCCTGGGATGGTGCTGCTCTTCTCTCTAGTAATATGGCACATAGTCTTAGAGCTCAAACATGACAATCTGGGGCTCAGGTCAGGAAGCAGACAGACTGGCTAAACCAACCGTCTGCTAGCTGTCTCACGTCACCAAGGTCAGATAAATCCCATCACATAGAGCCTCTTTCACCTAGATATCATCATGTAGAGACTGTGTCTGTTCCCCGAATTAGGACATACAAAAAACTCCCAAACCCATCTAAGGGTAAAAAATGTAATTGATGTTCAACAAATAAAAAACAGATATAATACAAATGAGCAAATGATAAAGCTTGGGTTGCTGAATATTAGATTCCTTACTTCAAAAGCACAATTTGTTAATGATATGATTACAGACTATAATCTAGATGTGCTGTGTTTGACAGAAACCTGGCTAAAACCAAACGATTAAATTACTTTAAATGAGACCGCCCCGCAAGATTACTGTTATAAACATGAACCTCGTCTGAAAGGCAAAGGGGGAGTGTTGCTGTAATTTATTGTAATATTTTTAGAATTACTAAGAAGTCTAGTTTCAAATATAATTATTTTGAAGTGTTGGTGCCTAATATAGCAATATATAGTGTAAATGATAAATCACGTTTGAGATTTGTGCTGGCTACTGTATACAGGCCACCAGGGCACCATACAGACTTTATCAAAGATTTGCGGACTTTCTATCAGAGTAAGTACTGGTTGCAGATAAAGTCATAATTGTTGGTGATTTTAATATACATGTAGATAACGAAAAAGATGCATTGGGATTGGCATTTAAAGACATTCTTAACTCTATTGGAGTTAGACAACATGTGTCAGGACCTACTCATTGTCGTAATCATACCCTAGATCTAATATTATCACACAGAATCAATGTTGATGCCGTTGAAATTCTGCAGCAGAGCGATGACATCTCAGATCATTATCTGGTCTCGTGTAAACTTCATTTAGCCAAGGCTGCAAAGCCGACTCCGTGTTACAAATATGTTATTCCTATCACTTCTGCCACTAAAGATTACTTTATTAATAATCTTCCTGATCAGTTTCATCATCTCAGCATCCCAGATAGCTTAGAAGAACTCGATATTGCGACAGAAACTCTTAACTCTCTCTTTTCCAGCACTTTAGACACAGTTGCTCCGTTGCGCTTAAAGAAGATTAAAGAAAATAGTCCAACGCCGTGGTACAATGAGCACACTCGGGCCCTTAAGAAAGCTTCCAGAAAAATGGAGCGCAACTGGAAGAAAACAAAACTAGAGGTATTTCGCATTTCATGGAAAGAGAGCTCGATTGCATACAGAGAGGCCTTAAAAGCTGCTAGATCTGCTTATTTTTCAACCCTATTAGAAGAAAATAAACAAAACCCTAGGTATTTATTTGAAACAGTGGCTAAACTAACGAAAAATAAAGCTTCAAGCCCAGAAGTTTCCAAGCAGCACAGAAGTAATGACTTTATGAACAACATCAGGGAGAAAATTATAACTATGCAACCGTCTACTACAGTATCGCATCAGGCAGTGCATTGCAGTGTCCCTAAGGAAAAATTTGATTCATTCATTGCTATAGGTGAGGAAGAATTCGTTAAACTCGTTAAATCATCTAAATCGACAACATGTTAGACCCTATACCGACTAAGCTACTGAAAGAGATGCTTCCAGAGGTCATAGATCCTCTTTTTAATATCATTAATTCGTCTTTGTCATTAGGATACGTACCAAAAACTTT
This sequence comes from Abramis brama, assembly GCF_963993115.1. NCBI lineage: Eukaryota > Metazoa > Chordata > Actinopteri > Cypriniformes > Leuciscidae > Abramis > Abramis brama. The sequence goes on along the minus strand of NC_139969.1, from coordinate 38,134,534 downwards.
TAAGCTGGCTATGATTAAACCGCTTGTTAAAAAAACGCAACTTGATCGTACAGAATTAGTCAATTACAGGCCGATCTCAAATCTACCTTTTCTGTCAAAGATACTAGAAAAGGCGGTATCCTCACAACTATGTTCCTTTTTAGAAAGAAATGATATCGGTGAGGATTTTCAGTCAGGATTTAGAACGTACCATAGTACTGAGACTGCTCTCATTAGAGTTACAAATGATTTGCTCTTATCATCCGATCGTGGTTGTATCTCTCTATTAGTGTTACTCGATCTTAGGGCTGCATTTGATACTATTGACCACAACATTCTTTTAAATAGACTCAAAAATTATGTTGGCATTAGTGGAATTGTATTAACATGGTTTAAATCATACTTATCTGACCGTTATCAGTTTGTAGCAGTAAATGAAGAGATGTCTCATCGATCACAAGTTCAGTATGGCGTACCACAAGGCTCAGTACTAGGACCGTTGCTTTTCACTCTGTACATGCTACCCTTGGGAGATATCATTTAAATGAGACCGCCCCGCAAGATTACTGTTATAAACATGAACCTCGTCTGAAAAGCTAAGGGGGAGGTGTCGCTGTAATTTATAGTAATATTTTTAGAATTACTAAGAAGTCTAGTTTCAAATATAATTCTTTTGAAGTGTTGGTGCCTAATATAGCAGCAATATATAGTGTAAATGATAAATCACATTTGAGATTTGTGCTGGCTACTGTATACAGGCCACCAGGGCACCATACAGACTTTATCAAAGAATTTGCTGACTTTCTATCAGAGTTAGTACTGGTTGCAGATAGTCATAATTGTTGGTGATTTTAATATACATGTAGATAACGAAAAAGATGCATTGGGACTGGCATTTAAAGACATTCTTAACTCTACTGGAGTTAGACAACATGTGTCAGGACCTACTCATTGTCGTAATCATACCCTAGATCTAATATTATCACACAGAATCAGTGTTGATGCCGTTGAAATTCTGCAGCAGAGCGATGACATCTCAGATCATTATCTGGTCTCGTGTAAACGTCATTTAGCCAAGGCTGCAAAGCCAACTCCGTGTTACAAATATGTTAGACCTATCACTTCTGCCACTAAAGATTGCTTTATTAATAATCTTCCTGATCAGTTTCATCATCTCAGCATCCCAGATAGCTTAGAAGAACTCGATATTGCGACAGAAACTTTTAACTCTCTCTTTTCCAGCACTATAGACACAGTTGCTCCGTTGCGTTTAAAGAAGATTAAAGAAAATAGTCCAACGCCGTGGTACAACGAGCACACTCGGGCCCTTAAGAGAGCTTCCAGAAAAATGGAACGCAACTGGAACAAAACAAAACTAGAGGTATTTCGCATTTCATGGAAAGAGAGCTCAATTGCATACAGAGAGGCCTTAAAAGCTGCTAGATCTGCTTATTTTTTCAACCCTATTAAAAGAAAATAAACAAATCCCTAGGTATTTATTTGAAACAGTGGCTAAACTAAAGAAAAATATAGCTTCAAGCCCAGAAGTTTCCAAGCAGCACAGCAGTAATGACTTTATGAACTTCTTCACTTATAAGATTGATAATATCAGGGAGAAAATTATAACTATGTAACCGTCTACTACAGTATCGCATCAGGCAGTGCACTGTAGTCTCCCTAAGGGAAAATTTGATTCATTCATTGCTAAAGGAGAGGAAGAATTTTCTTAACTCGTTAAATCATCTAAATCAACAACATGTATGTTAGACCCTATACCGACTAAGCTACTGAAAGAGATGCTTCCAGAGGTCATAGATCCTCTTCTTAATATCATTAATTCATCTTTGTCATTAGGATACGTACCAAAAACTTTTAAGCTGGCTATGATTAAACCGCTAGTTAAAAAAAAAGCAACTTGATGGTACAGAATTAGTCAATTACAGGCCGATCTCAAATCTACCTTTTCTGTCAAAGATACTAGAAAAGGCGGTATCCTTACAACTATGTTCCTTTTTAGAAAGAAATGATATCGGTGAGGATTTTCAGTCAGGATTTAGACCGTACCATAGTACTGAGACTGCTCTCACTAGAGTTACAAATGATTTGCTCTTATCCGATCGTGGTTGTATCTCTCTATTAGTGTTACTCGATCTTAGTGCTGCATTTGATACTATTGACCACAACATTTTTTTAAATAGACTCGAAAATGATGTTGGCATTAGTGGAATTGTATTAACATGGTTTAAATCATACTTATCTGACCGTTATCAGTTTGTAGCAGTAAATGAAGAGATGTTTCATCGATCACAAGTTCAGTATGGCGTACCACAAGGCTCAGTACTAGGACCGTTGCTTTTCACTTGGGAGATATCATTAGGAAGCATGGAATTAGTTTTCACTGTTATGCCGATGATACTCAGCTCTATATTTCTTCACGCCCTGACGATACTTACCAATTCACAAAATTAACGGAATGTATAGGTGATATAAAAATAGGATGACTAATAATTTCCTACTACTTAATTCTGAAAAAACAGAGATTCTTATTATTGGACAAAAGACTTCCTCACGTAATAATCTAGAATACTGTCTAACAAGTTGTTGGTTGCTCCTGCTGTGTCTGTTTGCGTTGGGGTGCGTCTGGAAGCTTTGTATATCTTTCTGTTTTGAATCATTATTTACCATCATTCCTTGTTGTTTATACAGCTAAATATAACTTACTCAACATCACACATTAACCTGACATCGCTAGCTTCAATCTAAATCGTTATTGCTAGCATAACACGCTAGTAATTCGCTAATAGAATCGCCAATAACTAGGGCACATTCAAAAGGATTCACAGTGGGTGTTTCACTGAGAGGGGAGGATCTATTTGAAGTTGTAATCGGAACGGAAGAGCGGTGTTTTGTCCCGCGACTACAGCGTCTCACCATCACACAATTGCCCTGCTGCATGGGCTCTACTTCAGCTGGAACCGAACAATGTAAAGAGTTCACTAAGCTAGTCGCATCCAAAGCAGTATCTAAAGCCCTTGCACTCTTACAATTAACCTCAATTAAAGCTTGGATGCATGTCTCTACTGTAGTTCTGAAATCTATACAGACTTTATCAAAGAATTTGCTGACTTTCTATCAGAGTTAGTACTGGTTGCAGATAAAGTCAGTTGTTGGTGATTTTAATATACATGTAGATAACGAAAAAGATGCATTGGGACTGGCATTTAAATACATTCTTAACTCTATTGGAGTTAGACAACATGTGTCAGGACCTACTCATTGTCATAATCATACCCTAGATCTAATATTATCACACAGAATCAGTGTTGATGCTGTTGAAATTCTGCAGCAGAGCGATGACATCTCAGATCATTATCTGGTCTCGTGTAAACGTCATTTAGCCAAGGCTGCAAAGCCAACTCCGTGTTACAAATATGTTAGACCTATCACTTCTGCCACTAAAGATTGCTTTATTAATAATCTTCCTGATCAGTTTCATCATCTCAGCATCCCAGATAGCTTAGAAGAACTCGATATTGCGACAGAAACTTTTAACTCTCTCTTTTCCAGCACTATAGACACAGTTGCTCCGTTGCGTTTAAAGAAGATTAAAGAAAATAGTCCAACGCCGTGGTACAACGAGCACACTCGGGCCCTTAAGAGAGCTTCCAGAAAAATGGAACGCAACTGGAACAAAACAAAACTAGAGGTATTTCGCATTTCATGGAAAGAGAGCTCGATTGCATACAGAGAGGCCTTAAAAGCTGCTAAATCTGCTTATTTTTTCAACCCTATTAAAAGAAAATAAACAAAACCCTAGGTATTTATTTGAAACAGTGGCTAAACTAATGAAAAATAAAGCTTCAAGCCCAGAAGTTTCCAAGCAGCACAGCAGTAATGACTTTATGAACTTCTTCACTTATAAGATTGATAATATCAGGGAGAAAATTATAACTATGTAACCGTCTACTACAGTATCGCATCAGGCAGTGCATTGTAGTCTCCCTAAGGGAAAATTTGATTCATTCATTGCTATAGGAGAGGAAGAATTTTCTAAACTTGTTAAATCATCTAAATCAACAACATGTATGTTAGACCCTATACCGACTAAGCTACTGAAAGAGATGCTTTCAGAGGTCATAGATCCTCTTCTTAATATCATTAATTCATCTTTGTCATTAGGATACATACCAAAAACTTTTAAGCTGGCTATGATTAAACCGCTAGTTAAAAAAACGCGACTTGATGGTACAGAATTAGTCAATTACAGGCCGATCTCAAATCTACCTTTTCTGTCAAAGATACTAGAAAAGGCGGTATCCTCACAACTATGTTCCGTTTTAGAAAGAAATGATATCGGTGAGGATTTAGACCTTACCATAGTACTGAGACTGCTCTCATTAGAGTTACAAATGATTTGCTCTTATCATCCGATCGTGGTTGTATCTCTCTATTAGTGTTACTCGATCTTAGTGCTGCATTTGATACTATTGACCAAAACATTCAAATTAAATAGACTCGAAAATTATATTGGCATTAGTGGAATTGCATTAACATGGTTTAAATCATACTTATCTGACCGTTATCAGTTTGTAGCAGTAAATGAAGAGATGTCTCATCGATCACAAGTTCAGTATGGCGTACCACAAGGCTCAGTACTAGGACCGTTGCTTTTCACTCTGTACATGCTACCATTAGGAGATATCATTAGGAAGCATGGAATTAGTTTTCACTGTTATGCCGATGATACTCAGTTCTATATTTCTTCACGCCCTGACGATACTTACCAATTCAAAAAAATTAACGGAATGTATAGGTGATATAAAAATTGGATGACTAGTAATTTCCTACTTCTAAATTCTGAAAAAACCCCAGAGCTTCTAATTATTGGACAAAAGACTTCCTCACGTAATAATCTAGAATACTGTCTAACACTTGATGGCTGCTCTGTCAAGTTGTTGGTTGCTCCTGCTGCAGCTGTTTGCATTGGTGTGCGTCTGAAAGCTTCGTATATCTTTCTGTTTTGAATCATTATTTACCATCATTCCTTGTTGTTTATACTGCTAAATATAACTTACTCAACATCACACATTAACCTGACATCGCTAGCTTCAATCTGAATCGTTATTGCTAGCACAACACGCTAGTAATTCGCTAGCCTGTTAGCGTGCCATCTGTGTGCTCTTTATTTATTTTTCTTGCGCGCGCTCGCGCCTTTTACGAGTCCATCAAACAACTTAGGTGAGTAAGATCAGTCAACAAACACGGTAAGTCATGTCATCTTCTCCTCTTATTGTTACTTGCACCTCATGCAACATGTTTAGCATATCCTTCTCTGTCAGCACAGGATTTACATGTGATAAATGCAGAGAGATAGTAAAGTTGACGGGGAAGATTTCAGAACTAGAGACACGCATCCAAGCTTTAATTGAGGTTAATTGTAAGAGTGCAAGGGCTTTAGATATTGCTTTGGATGCGACTAGCTTAGTGAACTCTTTACATTGTTAGGTTCCGGCTGAAGTAGAGCCCGTGCAGCAGGGCAATTGGGTGACGGTGAGACGCTGTAGTTGCGGGACAAAACACCGCTCTTCCGTTCCGATTACAACTTCAAATAGATTCTCCCCTCTCAGTGAAGCACCCACTGTGAATCCTTTTTAATGTGCCCTAGTTATTGCTGATTCTATTACACAGAACGTGAAAATAGAGACACCAGCCACCATAGTCACATGTTTGCCGGGAGCCAGAGCACCTGACATCAAAGCAAATTTAAAAGGGCTGGCTAATGCTAATCGTAAATTCTCTAAGATTGTTATTCACGTCAGCACAAATGATGTTCGACTCTGCCAGTTGGAGATCACCAAAATTAAAGTTAAAGAGGTGTGTGAACTCGCAAGTACGATGTCAGGCACTGTAATTTGCTCTGGCCCCCTTCCTGTTCGCAGGAGTGATGAGATACTTAGTAGAATGTCCTCACTCAATGTCTGGTTGTCAAAGCGGTGTCCGCAAAATAATATAGAATTCATAGACAATTGGAATAGTTTTTGGGGCAGACCTGACCTGTTGAAATGAGATGGTATTCATCCCTCCTGGGATGGTGCTGCTCTTCTCTCTAGTAATATGGCACATAGTCTTAGAGCTCAAACATGACAATCTGGGGCTCAGGTCAGGAAGCAGACAGACTGGCTAAACCGACCGTCTGCTAGCTGTCTCACGTCACCAAGGTCAGATAAATCCCATCACATAGAGCCTCTTTCACCTAGATATCATCATGTAGAGACTGTGTCTGTTCCCCGAATTAGGACATACAAAAAACTCCCAAACCCATCTAAGGGTAAAAAATGTAATTGATGTTCAACAAATAAAAAACAGATATAATACAAATGAGCAAATGATAAAGCTTGGGTTGCTGAATATTAGATTCCTTACTCCAAAAGCACAATTTGTTAATGATATGATTACAGACTATAATCTAGATGTGCTGTGTTTGACAGAAACCTGGCTAAAACCAAACGATTACATTACTTTAAATGAGACCGCCCCGCAAGATTACTGTTATAAACATGAACCTCGTCTGAAAGGCAAAGGGGGAGGTGTTGCTGTAATTTATAGTAATATTTTTAGAATTACTAAGAAGTCTAGTTTCAAATATAATTATTTTGAAGTGTTGGTGCCTAATATAGCAATATATAGTGTAAATGATAAATCACGTTTGAGATTTGTGCTGGCTACTGTATACAGGCCACCAGGGCACCATACAGACTTTATCAAAGATTTGCGGACTTTCTATCAGAGTTAGTACTGGTTGCAGATAAAGTCATAATTGTTGGTGATTTTAATATACATGTAGATAACGAAAAAGATGCATTGGGATTGGCATTTAAAGACATTCTTAACTCTATTGGAGTTAGACAACATGTGTCAGGACCTACTCATTGTCGTAATCATACCCTAGATCTAATATTATCACACAGAATCAATGTTGATGCCGTTGAAATTCTGCAGCAGAGCGATGACATCTCAGATCATTATCTGGTCTCGTGTAAACTTCATTTAGCCAAGGCTGCAAAGCCGACTCCGTGTTACAAATATGTTATCCCTATCACTTCTGCCACTAAAGATTACTTTATTAATAATCTTCCTGATCAGTTTCATCATATCAGCATCCCAGATAGCTTAGAAGAACTCGATATTGCGACAGAAACTCTTAACTCTCTCTTTTCCAGCACTTTAGACACAGTTGCTCCGTTGCGCTTAAAGAAGATTAAAGAAAATAGTCCAACGCCGTGGTACAACGAGCACACTCGGGCCCTTAAGAGAGCTTCCAGAAAAATGGAGCGCAACTGGAAGAAAACAAAACTAGAGGTATTTCGCATTTCATGGAAAGAGAGCTCGATTGCATACAGAGAGGCCTTAAAAGCTGATAGATCTGCTTATTTTTCAACCCTATTAGAAGAAAATAAACAAAACCCTAGGTATTAATTTGAAACAGTGGTTAAACTAACGAAAAATAAAGCTTCAAGCCCAGAAGTTTCCAAGCAGCACAGCAGTAATGACTTTATGAACTTCTTCACTTATAAGATTGATAATATCAGGTAGAAAATTATAACTATGCAACCGTCTACTACAGTATCGCATCAGGCAGTGCATTGTAGTCTCCCTGAGGGAAAATTTGATTCATTCATTGCTAAAGGAGAGGAAGAATTTTCTAAACTCGTTAAATCATCTAAAACAACAACATGTATGTTAGACCCTATACCGACTAAGCTACTGAAAGAGATGCTTCCAGAGGTCATAGATCCTCTTCTTAATATCATCAATTCATCTTTGTCATTAGGATACGTACCAAAAACTTTTAAGCTGGCTATGATTAAACCGCTAGTTAAAAAAACGCGACTTGATGGTACAGAATTAGGCAATTACAGGCCGATCTCAAATCTACCTTTTCTGTCAAAGATACTAGAAAAGGCGGTATCCTCACAACTATGTTCCTTTTTAGAAAGAAATGATATCGGTGAGGATTTTCAGTCAGGATTTAGACCGTACCATAGTACTGAGACTGCTCTCATTAGAGTTACAAATGATTTGCTCTTATCATCCGATCGTGGTTGTATCTCTCTATTAGTGTTACTCGATCTTAGGGCTGCATTTGATACTATTGACCACAACATTCTTTTAAATAGACTCGAAAATTATGTTGGCATTAGTGGAATTGTATTAACATGGTTTAAATCATACTTATCTGACCGTTATCAGTTTGTAGCAGTAAATGAAGAGATGTTTCATCGATCACAAGTTCAGTATGGCGTACCACAAGGCTCAGTACTAGGACCATTGCTTTTCACTCTGTACATGCTACCCTTGGGAGATATCATTAGGAAGCATGGAATTAGTTTTCACTGTTATGCCGATGATACTCAGCTCTATATTTCTTCACGCCCTGACGATACTTACCAATTCACAAAATTAACGGAATGTATAGGTGATATAAAAATTGGATGACTAGTAATTTTCTACTACTTAATTCTGAAAAAACAGAGATTCTAATTATTGGACAAAAGACTCCCTCACGTAATAATCTAGAATACTGTCTAACACTTGATGGCTGCTCTGTCAAGTTGTTGGTTGCTCCTGCTGCAGCTGTTTGCGTTGGTGTGCGTCTGAAAACTTCGTATATCTTTCTGTTTTGAATCATTATTTACCACCATTCCTTGTTGTTTATACTGCTAAATATAACTTACTCAACATCACACATTAACCTGACATCGCTAGCTTCAAACTAAATCGTTATTGCTTGCACAACACGCTAGTAATTCGCTAATAGAATCGCCAATAACTAGGGCACATTCAAAAGGATTCACAGTGGGTGTTTCACTGAGAGGGGAGAATCTATTTGAAGTTGTAATCGGAACGGAAGAGCTGTGTTTTGTCCTGCGACTACAGCGTCTCACCGTCACCCAATTGCCCTGCTGCACGGGCTCTACTTCAGCCGGAACCGAACAATGTAAAGAGTTCACTAAGCTAGTCGCATCCAAAGCAGTATCTAAAGCCCTTGCACTCTTACAATTAACCTCAATTAAAGCTTGGATGCGTCTCTAGTTCTGAAATCTATATAGACTTTATCAAAGAATTTGCTGACTTTCTATCAGAGTTAGTACTGGTTGCAGATAAAGTCATAATTGTTGGTGATTTTAATATACATATAGATAACGAAAAAGATGCACTGGGATTGGCATTTAAAGACATTCTAAACTCTATTGGAGTTAGACAACATGTGTCAAGACCTACTCATTGTCGTAATCATATCCTAGATCTAATATTATCACACCGAATCAATGTTGATGCCGTTGAAATTCTGCAGCAGAGCGATGACATCTCAGATCATTATCTAGTCTCGTGTAAACTTCATTTAGCCAAGGCTGCAAAGCCGACTCCGTGTTACAAATATGTTAGACCTATCACTTCTGCCACTAAAGATTGCTTTATTAATAATCTTCCTGATCAGTTTCATCATCTCAGCATCCCAGATAGCTTAGAAGAACTCGATATTGCGACAGAAACTTTTAACTCTCTCTTTTCCAGCACTTTAGACACAGTTGCTCCATTGCGTTTAAAGAAGATTAAAGAAAATAGTCCAACGCCGTGGTACAACGAGCACACTCGGGCCCTTAAGAAAGCAGCCACAAAAAAAAGGAACGCAACTGGAACAAAACAAAACTAGAGGTATTTCGCATTTCATGGAAAGAGAGCTTGATTGCATACAGAGAGGCCTTAAAAGCTGCTAGATCTGCTTATTTTTCAACCCTATTAGAAGAAAATAAACAAAACCCTAGGTATTTATTTGAAACAGTGGCTAAACTAACGAAAAATAAAGCTTGAAGCCCAGAAGTTTCCAAGCAGCACAGCAGTAATGACTTTATGAACTTCTTCACTTACAAGATTGATCATATCAAGGAGAAAATTATAACTATGCAACCGTCTACTACAGTATCGCATCAGGCAGTGCATTGCAGTGTCCCTGAGGAAAAATTTGATTCATTCATTGCTATAGGAGAGGAAGAATTCGTTAAACTCGTTAAATCATCTAAATCGACAACATGTTAGACCCTATTCCGACTAAGCTACTGAAAGAGATGCTTCCAGAGGTCATAGATCCTCTTCTTAATATCATTAATTCATCTTTGTCATTAGGATACGTACCAAAAACTTTTAAGCTGGCTATGATTAAACCGCTAGTTAAAAAACGCAACTTGATGGTACAGAATTAGTCAATTACAGGCCGATCTCAAATCTACCTTTTCTGTCAAAGATACTAGAAAAGGCGGTATCCTCACAACTATGTTCCTTTTTAGAAAGAAAAGATATCGGTGAGGATTTTCAGTCAGGATTTAGACCTTACCATAGTACTGGGACTGCTCTCATTAGATTTACAAATGATTTGCTCTTATCATCCGATCATGGTTGTATCTCTCTATTAGTGTTACTCGATCTTAGTGCTGCATTTGATACTATTGACCACAACATTCTTTTAAATAGACTCGAAAATTATGTTGGCATTAGTGGAAATGCATTAGCATGGTTTAAATCATACTTATCTGACTGTTATCAGTTTATCAGCTCTATATTTTTTCAAGCCCTGCCGAAACTTACAAATTCACAAAATTAACGGAATGTATAGGTGATATAAAAAATTGGATGACTAGTAATTTCCTACTACTTATTTCTGAAAAAACAGAGATTCTAATTATTGGACAAAAGACTTCCTCACGTAATAATCTAGAAGTTTCGGTTAGAAACCTGGATGTGCTCTATGATACCAATCTTTCATTTGAAAGTCACGTGTCTAGTATCTGTAAAACCGCATTTTTCCATCTTAAAAATATATCTAAATTACGTCATATGCTCTCATTGACAAATGCAGAACAATTAGTCCATGCGTTCATGACATCAAGGCTAGATTATTGTAATGCTATCATGGGTGGTTGCCCTGCACGCTTAATAGACAAACTACAGCTGGTCCAAAACGCAGCAGTTCAAGTTCTTACCAGAACCAGGAAGTATGTCAACACTTCTGTCAACACTGCACTGGCTCCCTATTAAACATCGTATGAATTTTAAAATATTGCTGATTACTTACAAAGCACTAAATACTTAAGCGAGCTCTTAACACATTATAGTCCTTCACGTCTATTGCGATCTCAAAATTCCGGCCAGTTAATAATACCTAGAATATCAAAATCGACTGCTGGCAGTAGATCCTTTTCCTATTTAGCACCAAAACTTTGGAACAGTCTTCCTAACATTTTCTGGGAAGCAGACACACTCTGTCAGTTCAAAGCTAGACTAAAAACACATCTCTTTGACCTAGCATTCACATAACACATTATAGACTTTTATAATTCAATGTTAGGCTGCATAGATTAGGTCAGCCGGAACTGGGAACACTTCCCATAAATCCTGATGTACTCGTTACATCATAAGAAGAATTCCTTCTTACCATCAACGAACGTTCACGCCAAGCCCGTCCTTATAACACGGGACGTAACATACAAATTACAAAATACTCAAAAGTAATTAAATACGTATTTCAAATACAAGTAATTAAAATACTACCCATCTCTGCTCGTGCGTGAGGGCTTCTGGTTGTCCCAGTCAGGCCTGGAAAGGAGCCAACAGGTCCAGCTCTTTCTCTTGCTGTCGCTGCTTCTTTTCTTTAGCCATCCGTTCCTGAGGAATGAAAGGAACCAGAGGTAGGTGGTAGTTTGTATCAGTGTGATGAAAGTGGTTGACCGTTTAAAGCAGGGATAGGCAACTTTGGTCCTGGAGGGCCACTGTCATGTAGAGTTTAGCTCCAACCCTAATTAAACACGCCTGAACAAGGCAATCAGTGTTTTGAGGATTACTAGATAGATACAGGCAGGTGAGTTTTTGTCAGGGCTGAAGCCAAACTCTACAGGACAGTGGCCCTCCAAGACCGAAGTTGCCTATCCCTGGTTTAAAGCCTTGATTCACCTTTTCTTCCATGTGCCGATGGGCCATCTCGTTCCTCGTAGTGTAGTATATAGAGATCAGCAGATCAGTATTACTTTCCTCCTTTTTTCTCAAAGAAAAAATAGACTTTACCTGAAACACACACGCTAACGTCAATATGATTGGCTAAACAAAAACATTTGTTGTGGTGCTAGATGAGATACTCCAAAAGTTGTTGTCATAACAGAATTCGGCAAATGATTTGAGATGCAACTCCTCTTCCTCCTGAACAAAGAAGTTTAAGATGATTTCAATTCACTAGAAGTTTATTCTGGCCCACTTAGCCAGAAAGAACTGTGAACAGTGTTTCCATCCCTTTAAGTGGTGATTTATCTTTTCAACATACAAAAAACATAATTCAAATTCAGCCAATCAGATTGAAACGGCTAGCTGGCTGTTTTATGTTTGTATGCAATTATGAATTTATGCAGTATTTTAAGAAGGTGCTAAATCTTCTTGACTGAACTAGCTTGCCTTTTCGATTCTGCTCTGGATACGGCTGGTTTTGTTGTCAAGCAGCTGTTTAAACTCAGTCAGACAGTCTCTCTTCAACTGAAGTGCTTCCTGGTGCGTGGTGCGTGAGGGCTTCTGGTTGTCCCAGTCGGGCCTGGAAAGGAGCCAACAGGTCCAGCTCTTTCTCTTCCTGCCGCTGCTCCTTTTCTTTAGCCATCCGTTCCTGAGGAATGAAAGGAACCAGAGGTAGGTGGTAGTTTGGATCAGTGCAATGAAAATGGTTGACCGTTTAAAGCAGTGGTTCTCAACCTTTTTTGGGCCAGCGCCCCCTATCCAATATCCAGGTCCCTGAACGCCCCCCACCCCCAAACTAATTAGCAAGCAGGAACGGGTGAGAGTTAACAGATGAAATAAGTGCAAAATTGTCATTTATTAATTCAATAGAACTATACAAGCTATAAACTGCATTGGCGTAGCAATACCAGTGTTTCTCACAGGATTTTTGGTAAATCTGTAGTGAGTGGACCTCGGGCCTTCTAGGGGAGTTCAGGGGGCATGCCCCCCTTAAGAAAATGTTGTGCAATTTAATGTTAAACTCATCAATCTGGTGCACTTTGAGAGTTCAATATTAAAAGCTCCAACCCATTTTCAGTGAGCAAATAAAACAAAGAAAAATTCAAACCTATTTTAGTTGTGTCTGTCTACATTACACTACTACATAATAATAGTTATAATATTAATCCCATGACAGTAATAGCCATATATTGTAAAACAAATGCACTTGAAAAATAAAGGGTATTTATCATTAAATAAAGGGTATTTATCATTATTTTATCATTAAAGCAGTAATGTTTGCACTTAGGTTTTATTACGCATTTAGGAGAGTATTGCAAGAATCTGCTTACTTTAACCTTACTTTCGAAAAATAAATAAATACAATCATGATTTTTCATAAAAAATTATGTTAAAATTGTAGGCCTAAAATTCTTTTCATCAATGGTATAATTAATACAATTACAATTAATTTGGTTTGTCGTGGTTAATTTGTGTTCATAATCAGTAAAAAAAAAAAAAAAAACTTCTAACAAGAATAAACGCATATGAACAATTAAATTACTATTGTATTATTAATTATTTTTATATCTTGCAACTACCCAAGCAGCGTTTCGTGCTCAGATGTGATGGCGGAATGAAAACATTACCAAAATGTGATTGCAGAATCTATCTATAAATTACAGAAACGTCTGTCTGTCTGTATGTCTGTGTGTCTGTGTGTGTGTCTGTCTGTGTGTGTGTCTGTCTTTTAACCCCATATCTCTCGAACCGTTAGTCCGATGGATTTCAAATTCGACAGGTGTCTTGCTACGGGCACGAGTAAGTGCAGTGCCAAGTTTGACGTTGTTTGGATGAGAAATGCTAAAGATATCGTTAAATATATCATTTTTAAAAGGTTGTGGTTTAAAAATAAACATTCTGACATTAGAGGGTTGTATCGGTCAAAGAAGCCCCAAGAAGGTTGTGGTTTAAAAATAAACATTCTGACATAAACACTCTGTCAGCTACACTGTTTACTTCTGAATATTATAGTTTGGTTCCAGAACGTGATAAATCCATTTTGATTAATTTGAGTAAAAATATGTTTTCTTTACCAAGAAAGTGGCAAGATGAAAACCACTATTTTCTGTTTCAAACTTTCACATAGCATCTTTAGGTTATAATAACATAAAAAATTCAAATCCAGATTTTGATTTTCAAAGATTTATTATAAAAACGGATTATTTTTTCCCAAAAATGCAATAAATTCATGACACTTTTTTTTCCCAAAATGCAATTAATCCATTGAATCACTATAAAAGTTATTTTTTATCATATTGAAACTGTTGAAATCAGCCATCGCTTAGAAATATCTCCTGAACTTTTTTGACGGCTATCAGCTCACAAAAACTGATTTTGCACGGGCACTTTGCACTGCTCCCTGAATCGACGCGCTTATTCATTTGTGGATGTTAACTGAATCTATAAGTCATGCTGTTTACTTCTGAATATTATATTTCATTCTGGTGCGCTTAACGTTATCACTACTGTGTAAATGCTATTCACCAACTAAACATATCCTTTTCAATGTGTTCACAGTCTCTTTCACGGGCATCATTTGTAGTTGCCTATTCACAAAATGTTTGCTCAAGCATAGCGTTTTCTCAGAGTTCACGTTGTGCTTTCTACCATGCACAAATAAAAATGTCACTGAACTTTTGCTGTGTAATTGTAACAATGAGCACTCAAACACACCAAACCAACAATTACTAAAAACACACTTAAAAAATGATTTTGCACGGGCATTTTGCACTAGCACTTAGAAGGTTGTGGTATACATAAACACTCAGTCAGCTACACTGTTTACTTCTGAATATTATAGTTTATTCACAGCCATCATTTGTAGTAACCTAGCCTGCTCCCTGAATTCAATGCGTTCACAGTCTCTTTCACGGGCACCAAACCAACAATTACTAAAAACACACACAAAAACTGATTTTGCACGGGCATTTTGCACTAGTATATTTAAATTATCTATCAAATTGTCATTTTCTCCTTACAGTCTTGCGAGTTAACAATAATGCCTGACCAGTAAATTACTTGGTGAACAAAGAAAACATTTTGGCATTAGGGATTGGAATTAGTTAATGCCTAAAATGTAAAAGTTTTACCTTATAGAATTTAGTTTAATTAATTTTAAAATTCGTCGCCGGAGTGAATGGGAACATGATTTATTGAAAATATTTGAAAAAAATATAAGTGTTTAAGTCAATACTTTTTAATAGCTTGTCAATTTTCCATTCCTCCACTGCGTGATTCTAGTCAGCGCTGGATTTTAGGTAACACCGGATTTTTGTCAGCGCCAAACATTTTTGAGCACGTGAATGCTGATTCTTGTCAGCGCTGGATTCTAGTCAGTGCTTGAGCGCTGGTCTATGACTGGAAAAATAATAGGGTTGTTGCAAAAGTAACGATACATAGCTCAGGCTACATGTCGCATTAAACTGGAAGATTTTAGAATATTAGGCATTCTAAACTTTTGAATAAGAAATAATATCAAGTCGTCAAAATACAACTCGTCAAAACTTCGCAAATCACAACAAGCGTATCGGTGAGAACACTCATTTAAACAGCATATACACACACCCGAACTTGACTGCACATGATATTTTTGACATTATTGATACTGCTTTCAATCAAAGTGCAATATAAATGAACATAAAAAAACCTGCCTAGTGCCTTCCTATAAAACCTGACGGTGGACTTGCGGTCAGGAGTCGAGCGGCTGCGGACAAATGTTTTGGGTTTTTTTGAGTGCTGCTGACGTATTATTTCACGTGCACCATAGTGCACACACAATATGACATCACACTCTGGGCATATGTTTTACAACATAATTTAACATACTAGTGCAAAATGCCCGTGCAAAATCATTTTTTAAGTGTGTTTTTAGTAATTGTTGGTTTGGTGTGTTTGAGTGCACATTGTTACAATTACACAGCAAAAGTTCAGTGACATTTTTATTTGTGCATGGTAGAAAGCACAACGTGAAGTCTGAGAAAACGCTATGCTTGAGGAAACATTTTGTGAATAGGCAACTACAAATGATGCCCGTGAAAGAGACTGTGAACACATTGAAAAGGATATGTTTAGTTGGTGAATAGCATTTACACAGTAGCGATAACGTTTAAGCGCACCAGAATGAAAAATAATATTCAGAAGTAAACAGCATGGCTGACTTATAGATTCAGTTAACATCCACAAATGAATAAGCGCGTCGATTCAGGGAGCGCTGAACAAAAAAGTTCAGGAGATATATCTTAGCGATGGCTGATTTCAACAGTTTCAATATGATAAAAAATAACTTTTATATTGATTCAATGGATTAATTGCATTTTGGAAAAAAAGTGTCATGAATTTATTGCATTTTTGGGAAAAAAATATTTTTATAATAAATCTTTGAAAATCAAAATCTGGATTTGATTTTTTTATGTTATTATAACCTAAAGATGCTATGTGAAAGTTTGAAACAGAAAATAGTGGTTTTCATCTTGCCACTTTCTTGGTAAAGAAAACACATTTTTACTAAAATTAATCAAAATGGATTTATCACGTTCTGGAACCAAACTATAATATTCAGAAGTAAACAGTGTAGCTGACAGAGTGTTTATGTCAGAATGTTTATTTTTAAACCACAACCTTCTTGGGGCTTCTTTGACCGATACAACCCTCTAATGTCAGAATGTTTATTTTTAAACCACAACCTTCTAAAAATGATATATTTAACGATATCTTTAGCATTTCTCATCCAAACAACATCAAACTTGGCACTGCACTTACTCGTGCCCGTAGCAAGACACCTGTCGAATTTGAAATCTATCGGACTAACGGTTCGAGAGATATGCGGTTAACAGACACACACACACACACACACAGACAGACAGACAGACACACAGACGTTTCTGTAATTTATAGATAGATACATAGTCCTAACACTTTTCAAATAGCCCACTTAAAGTGTTTATTACAAATAAATTACTAAATGCTTAAAATGAATAAAAGTAAATGAACAAAAATTTGCGTTATATATTTAAACTCGTGAACAGTTAACACCTGAACGCCCCCTTTCAAAAATCTTGCTTCCAACGCCCCCCCGTTGTTCTCTGAACGCCCCCGTTGAGAACCACTAGTTTAAAGCCTTGATTCACCTTTTCTTCCATGTGCCGATGGGCCATCTTGTTCCTCATAGTGTTGTATATAGAGATCAGCAGATCCGTATTACTTTCCTCCTTTTTCCTCGAAGAAAGAATGGACTTTACCTGAAACACACGCTAACGTCAATATGATTGGCTAAACAAAAACATTTGTTGTGGTGCTTGGGAACTGTAATACCTCTTTTTCCGAAGCTCTGATCTGAAGTTCAACGTTCCACTCGTCTTTCATCAATTCCACAAGCATTTCATACAACTGCAAGTTCTTGTAGGGTTTTGCAGAATGATCCACCTGAACATGCAAAAAGAAACAAGCCGTAAACACAAAGACAACAAAATATGAACCATAATATTGATATTGAAGTTCTCGTGACAATCTTTCCATTTGCTGCGAAAATGCTGTGACATGACAAATTCACAGCAAACATATGTTATGCTTAAAAAGACAGTTCCAGCCTGATCACAAGAGAAAATGTAAGTATTTTACAAAGTTCATACAAATTCATATACTTGGATTCGTAGAAAAGCAAACAAAAAACAAAACGTACAAACAAGATTGTATAAATGAGATTGTACATATAATTGGATTCACAGAAAAGAGTACTATTTTTAATAAACCACACCCCTTAATCTAACTCTCAGTGATAAATTAGCTGGTCATACGAAAACGTATAAACGAGATCATACAAAACAAGATTGTATGAATTAGATCATATGAATTGGCCACCAGTTTGTCACCAGCCAGCGTAAAATAGTTAAAGGAACACGCCGACTTTAGCTTATTCACCGTATCACTGTATAGAGTTAAATAAGTCCATACATACCCTTTTCATCTCCAAGCGTGACGTAACTCTGCTAGCCTAGCCTCCCAATAAGAGACAAAATAACACCAAAATTTTCATATTTACATGTTGTGATTTGTATAGTCACAGCGTGTACAAATAACAAGGTCACATGAGACACAGCCATCATCTAACCGTATACATACTGGGAACTATATTCTCAGAAGGCGAAGCACTGCTACTTCTGCGGAGTGATTTGCTCCAACTCTGAGCGAACTCTCTGCTCCTCACCAACAGTGAGTGGTCAGTCAGACAGAGTTGCGGCACGCACAGAGATGAAAAGGGTATGTAGGGTATGACTTATTTAACTCTGGTGGATACGGTGAATAAGCTAAAGTCCCAAAAAGTCGGCGTGTTCCTTCCCTCTAGAGTCCTTCGGTCATTTCTGACCGGAATTTTTTAAATAAACAATTTTTAAAAATTGTAGCTTCATCGGAATGGTACGAAACTTGGTGACTTTATTGGTACTTGGTATATGAACACTCAAAAAAATTGGTGACAGGATTTGAAAAGTCTAAGTGGTCATTAAAAAAATAGTCACACTCAGGGCCTTCGGGTCAAATTGACCGGCCATAGGAAATGAATGCGAAATTGGCAAAAATATGAAAATACAAAGTTTCTTTGTGATCTACAAATCAGCCACGATAATCGGTAAATATGTATCATTCTAAAGCTTAGAATCTCTGCTTTTTAATGCATCTAATCACTTTGATCAACTCCTAAAGGGTGCTGAGTAATCCCTCTAAAACCGAGTGTACCCCCCGCAGGCGCCACCTAGCTGCGGAAAAAAATAATCATAATATTTTTCAAAAATAATTACCTTGATCAACTTAAAATAGGTGTCATTTCAAAGCTTAGAGTCTGAAATTTACAATGAATGTAGCCAATTTGATAAACTCCTATGTAGTGCTGAGTTATTTGCTGATAAATGATCCATCACTTAGAACTAAAGATGGAGTTCTAACACAAAAAAATCGAGGTAGCTTAGCCTTTTTACTTGTATCCTCATGAAACATACATCGGTCATGACAAATGACACATCGTTATTTACAGCAGAAGCTCACGATTAAAAAGAGCCCAAACTCAATATACTCCATCAATCAGATCTAAAGATATTCCTCATGGCGTTCTAACACAAAAAATACCACAAAGGCTCCTAGCCAAGTATATACTCATGAAGCACTCGCGTTTGGTTTTCGCTTATAACATCACTAGGCATGCACAGATCGTAGAAAACTGCACATCATTATTTTCAGCAGACTCTCACGATTAAAGAGAGCCCAAAATCAGCATAATCCATCACTCAGGTCTAAAGATATTCCTGAAAAAAATAGGCAAATATGTGCAAAAATCACTAGAATTCACAAGCCTTTCTACAGAGAGCTGTAAATACATCTAGTGGTTAAAATATGATATTGCATGATAATTATGCTCACTACATCCACCAGATGGCACCAATCTGACTTCAAAAATTGTTTTCTATAGGCCTAGTCTCTACTTTAACCTGAAATACAGCATTAATTTAAAAATGTAAAAAATAAAAAAATTATATTATATTCAATGGGTAAAAATGGATCATAATTATTGCAGATTATAAAAGATTTCAGGGCTCCGGTCACTTTTGACCGCGAAGGTCCTGAGTGTGACTGGAAAATGAAGAACCTCAGAGGGTTAAGAATTGTCATGAGACTGTGTTGAACAGTTCACCCCAAAATTACAATTCTATCATTTACTCTTTTTTTACTTTTTCATCAGTGAACAGAATTTGGAGTCAAAGATTTCTATAAAATTCAGTTATTTAGAGTCAGATTTGGAGCAATGAGATTTTACTGTGGGTGGAGTTATACATTGTGACTTGACAGAAATAGAAATGTCTTGTCGCTTTTCCAACTGTTTTCTATTAATTTCTCATTACGATTTTAGTCTCATATCGCTATGACTTACTCTCGTAATTTTAACTTTATTCTCATAAATATTACCACTTTATTTTTGTAACGTTTTGATTTTATTCTCAAAATGTTGACTTTATCATAAAAAGGCCTATTGAGATTTTTCTCAAAGCATTGTCTTTGTTTCTTGTATGTTTTGTATGATTTATTTATTCTTTTTTTTTTTTAGGTGCCAATAAAACACTGTTGTATTACTTTGATCATGGAACTGACAAAAGTAATTCTTTATGTGTGACATCAGACCTGAAAGCCAGAAACCATCTGTGGAGTAAAAGCTTCCTGCAAGCATGCCGGTTCTTCGGGTTTCATGAAGTTTAGGCAAGCTGGGTTGATCTTGTCGTCCTCTAGATGATAGGTCACCTGGATCTGTCTGTCAGACATCATAAAGACCCGTTCAGCCACATCTTTACTTGCCGGCTTGGAAGGATCTCTGTGGAACCGCTCCTCCACCCTCTGTTGGAGACCCCAAACAAAATGTCCATGATCATTTTTGTTTATTGTTAGCAAGGCCACTAGAAGCTAAATATGTAGCTTTTGGTATACTGTTGGTTAATGTTATACCAGCAAGATAATATAAGGTTAAACTGCTTAAGCTTAATAGTCAAGCCTGTTTGTTGAGAGAGCATTACCCTTAGAGGCCGTCGTTCAAAAGCCTCTTCAGCACAAAACACTTCGACTTGCTCTCCGTAAACAACATGTCGATAAAAGAGGAAGTCAGTCCCATCTTCAAAGGTTTCTGTCATTTCGAAAGGCTTCTCGATTCTTCTGGCTAGACCGTCAGCGCGAGCAAGACTATAAAAGTCCATCTGACGCTCCGTCTCAGGAACTAAAGTGACGTATCTGTGGCCTAAACAAAGTGAAACTTTTAAAATGCCAGGCTTGTTTTTTTGTGAAATGATATTTGGTTATCAAAACCACACTGGAAAAAATGCAATGTGATTTCATTTAAATTGAAAATAATCCATTTTCTAATTAATCTAATTTTTGTTGAGCAGTACCCCCAACCCCAAGAGCACTGACACAATTTGAGCAAAACTGGTATTATTAAAGTTGACGAGTGATCAGTAATGAAACGAGTCATGCTTACTGACATCGGTAATATATAGAAAATGTATGTTAGATTACATTTGAGAGCATCCTTTCTTCCAGCCCTGAAATGCTCAGATGTCACATTGCTGTCTGTGTGAAGTTCTCTCTCGTAAAGACAGTCACTTCGGTGACTGAACCATTCCTTAATAGTGCTGGGTTGTGTGCCTGATAAAAAATAAATAAAAAAGAGTGTCAACACACAAGCTAAATGCTAAAATAACATGCAAATAAATCATATTTATTCAGAATATTTATAATATTTTAATATGCATAATATTTATTTATGAAAGTGACACAGTGAGAATTTATACTTAACATGTCAACACACAGGTTAAAGGCTAAATGAACGTGCTTATAAATAATAAATGAAAATGTATATTTTTAATTATTGTTAATTATATTTAAATAATAATAAAGTATTAGTAATAAATGTGATTTATTTAGGCATTATTTTTGATTTGGGTGAACTATGCCTTTAACATGATTTTTTTGTTAATTTAAATGTACATGATCAACATGACGAGGTGTGTTATATACAGTATGTTGAAAACAAAAACATCTGCAAAGGTCTTACAATCAAGGTCTTTATAAATGGTGAGTTTGGTCACAAGACCATCTTTCAGAAGGTAAGGGGCAAACTTCTCCAGCTTGGCTTTCCTGTACTGGACAACCTTCATACCGCCTGGAAAACGCATTTCCACATCTATAAAGATACAAAATAAAAGCAGAACACTGATGATTAATTCACCTCAAGAGATAGTGGATAAGGGATGAAAGGCTATGTGTAAGAACTTGACCTGGGGGTGCAATATCTATTTTAGTCACCCAAGATGGAGGCATTTCAGACATTTTCAGCTCATCCATTTCCTCCTTGAGAAGAAAAAAATAATAGGTGGTTACATCTGATGTAATAGATTCTTAGCAGGTTTAGTGTGGAATGGGCCCTTCAACAGTTAAAGGGATAGTTCCCCCTGTCATCATTTACTCACCCTCAAGTTGTTCCAAACCTGTATAAATTTCTTTGTTCTGCTGAACACAAAGGTAGATATTTTGATATCTTTAGACTATGGAAGTCAATGGTGCATAACAACTGTTTGGTTATAAATATTCTTCAAAATATCTTCATTTGGAACAACATGAGGGTGAGTAAATGATGACAGATTTTTCATTTCTGGGTGAACTATCTCTTTAAATAAATAATGGGATCAAAACTAAATGAAAAATTAGAAATAAAGAGCAGTTTGTCTGTACTTCTTCCACATCTTCTGACTCTTGGAGTGTCTTTGGCTCAAAAATGTTTGACATAGATTGGCTAGTTAGGCCACACAGCATATACTCCCACTTTGATAGATCGCCCATGTCAAAGGTCATCTCCTGCAGACACAAACAGACCTGGTGAACTTTCCAATGCTTGTCATCCTCACATTAATATCACATCCACACTAAGAGACACTGACCCCACAACCGAAACTGCAGTCTTGCTTGTTGACCCAGTAGTTTTGATGGTTCCAGACACTCTCTATGCCCAGAAAGTTCTCATCGGTGGTGGAGTAGTTCTTGCCTGTCAGAGGGTCAATGAAGAAGTTCTTAGGTTGCTCCCGGTTCCCTGAGAGCACCAGAACCCAGCTGTGAACTCTCAAGCCCACAAGAGGGTCGAGTGGTGGACGTTCTTCCACCTGTTTAAAAGGAACCGGTGAAAATGCAAAACAAACAAAAACTCTACGGAATTTCACTGAAACATTCTCTGTCCAACCTTCTGAAGTCTCTCAGCTTCCAGTTGTTCCTTCAGTGCAGCTTCTTTAGCTTCTGTGTGCCGTTTCTCCTCTTGACGCTTTTCAAAGGAGCTGTGCAAGTCGCGTGGGGGTTTCACAGAGTATTTACTCTTTGTCTTCTTCGGTTCCTCCGTTTTCCCCTGAGCAGATCATACAAAATAATCCATAACATGAATTCATCCAGTTTAGGTTTTCAGAAGTAACTGATTTCAATACGACCACTCAAGGGAATTGGTGTTAAAGCTGTGCCCTTCAACAAACGGTCTACAACCTCTAAGGTATCTGTGGACATACTTCAGAGAGCCTGCTCAAACTACACTGTAAACATTTTGACTTTTTGGAAAAAAAAAATATTAGAAATTGATGGTAAATATCACTAAGTAACTGCAAGTAACATTAAAGGTGCAGTAATTTCTAAGAAACGCTGTTGAAAGTATTCGCTTTATTTTTCGCAAAGCATTATTTTGCATAGCTTCAGCTGTGATAAAGAGACATCCCCCCTTGCATTGCAGTTTCCTGCTTTTCGGGGCTCGAGCAATGAAGGGTGGGGTGTGTTTTTTGGGATTGATTTCAAATATCAGTGTTTCTCAGAAATCGCTTACTGCACCTTTAAATAAAACGTGAAATTTTGAAGTAGGAAGACTGAAACGGTATTTCCGAAAATCTTTGATTTATTTACAACTTAATTTTTTCAAAACTGTGAAACTTTGTGAAAATATATCAAAATATGTGGAAATACAAAAATACATAAACTGAGCAATTCCAATAGGGTCCTCACACCATCGGTGCTCGGGCCCTAAATATTACCTTTAACCCCTTAATTTAAAGTTCAGCTAAAGTTCAGCTAAAGGTTAGATTGTCCTACCATATTAAAATAAGTATGTAACAAGTAAAATCAAGTAATGTACAAATATATGGTCATTTTATATCAATAGATTATGAAACTGATAATTTTCTATTAACATAATTTATTTATAATTACAGTTTTTGCAATTTAGGCATCAGAAAGCATGAATATAAATTAATATGGTACCATTTGCATGTCACAGGTCAGGCTTAAAATCAATTCTCAATTTTATTTAATTTCCTGCCCTCTATCAGTGTTATTTATTTTAGTATCATTGAGATATTATTATACGTTTTATTAATATTTAGTATAATTTTAATTATAAGTTTTTATTAAAGTTGTTTTTATTTTATTTTTTAGTTATTTAGTACATCAAGTTAAAATAAAATAAAATGAGAAATGTTGCATTGGCAACTAGCTGAAAAAATGAGTTATTTTATTTTATTTCAGTTAAGGTTTTAGTTTCTGCTCTGTACATCTATCCGCCAAGGGGCCTGAAAGAGGTTGAAAACCCATTTTAAAGTCATCGTCACATATAAATAATCAAACATGAGTGAGTGATGAGTTGTTTAAATTTACATGCCATAAAACTTGTTTTACATGCTAGTGATCATCTAGTGTATGGTTTTAACTCCGTACTTACTTGGATTTGAGTCTGCAGTAAGGGACATTCTTGCCGTGACTGATCGAGAAGACACATCTCTTTAGTAGCGTACCCACTGACGCAGTAAGCGTTGTATCCTGCGCCCAACAACAGGCTACACAGCACACTGGAGAAATCAAAACATGTGCCTCTCCGAGTCTGCAGAGTCCAGGTGGGCGATGACAGCTGCTTGGGCTAAATAGAACAGAAATGAAATAAAAGACATGTTTTCGAGTCCAAAAGGCGAAAACAACCCTCATAAGTCAAGTTAGATCGGGAAATTAATAGGGAAACAGTCGGTAATTCTCACAAGTTCTAATGGTGGATCCAAGAGCTCCAACGAGAGATAATCAGACACAAAACTGGCACATCCCTCCCAGTTGTACAGCTCAGGATACGGCAGCAACGTCCTTCGCAAGGTGGTGATTACAAATTTCTGTAGATGTACAGTGAAATAAGAAAACATCATGAAAACAAAGGAGTATTTCAGTCATCTGTGGTAATGTTGCCATGTCTGGAAAGCGTATTTGCTGTACGCACCTGAACGCCGCACTCATTTACAGGGCACAGAAGAAGTGCTTTGTTATCAGGATATGCAAGAGCATACTGCTGACGGAAGTTTTCCGCCATCGCAAGCACGAGCTTCTCCTGTGAGGAGTTCTCCTTATATGAGGATGGACATTTGGAAAGGTCAGCTTGAGGTCTTGTCATTGCTCTGAAACAGTAAAGAATAAAGACCAATCAACAGAAAGATGTTTCATTGTTGTTTGACTCTTAAAATTATGAGCATCACTTGCATGTAATGTACAGTATATCATCATCTCCTAACAAGGCCACATATTAAGGTCTGGGTAGATTAGATGGTAAGCAAACAATCAGTTTGCGTAATCAGTGTTGGATGCTGGAGAAATGGAATAAAGATCTGAGTGACTTTGACATTTTTATGGCAAAGTGACTGGGTCAAAGTATCTCTGAAAAGGCAAGGCTTGTGGGTTGCTCCCGGTTAGTAGTGGTGAGAATTTACCAACAGAGGTCTGAGGAGGGACAAACCACAAACCGGCGACAGGGTGAAATAAAATAAGTTCAAGGTTGGTATGTTTTTTAAATAATTTATTTAATTTGAGTAAACGGTTATTCTATTTCAAGAAGCAAAAATGTTTATATGGTTTCAGATTTAGTTAGCTATTAATAACCCTGACCTGGACCTTTTCTTGACCAGCTTCATGACATTCTTCCTCATAAGGTTAATACAATGCGTGCAGAATTATTAGGCACGTTGATTTTTAGAACTTATTATTTTTCCAGTCACATTTTACCAATTCCAAACCACATTAATCGTAATAACTACTATTAATTTTACAGATAAAATAAGCCAAAAAAAGAGATTTAACTAAGACTGAAAAGTCAAAAATTATTAAATGCCCATGAGAAGGATGCAATACTAATGCAATACTAGAGATTGCCGTTAACGTTAGGGCATGACCATTGGACAGTGAAATCCTCATTGGGTCAGCAGGGTCAGACAAAAACAGGTGGAGAAGAAAAGACACATGTTAACTGCAAAAGAATGAAGAATTAAGGTGAAGAATTAAGTGTGAAACCATCAGGAACCCTTTAGTTTCCAGCGCCACCATTTTCCAGAACTGCAACCTAACTGGAGTCTCCAGAAGAGCAAGGTGTCAGGGTCTCAGAGACTTAGGTTAGGTAAAGAATCCTAAAAAATGACCCCCACTTAATAAGAATCACAAGCTGAAGTGTAGTAAAATACATGAAGTTTTTTATAGGCTTTATAGACAGACAGATTGAGAGTGACTCTTGAAGGACCAGCACCACATCCTCTTCTACCACTGTTTGAAGAAATGTAACTGTTACCCTATAGTTTTGTAAAGGTTAAAAACTGGAGGTGTTTGACCTTGGTCTACTAACGTTACCCCACACATGCATGACCCGATAATATACCACCCATGTTTTACAGTTAAGACGGATATACTTACAGTATACTTGCAGTTCAATTAATCTCTTCCCCGTTCGTTCTTAAATTACTTTTTTTAAAGCGACGATTGGCAATACGTAAAAACCTGCCGCTTGTTTACAATTTGCAATTTGGTTTCCATAGCGAGGGTTCGCTGACGTTATAATCCGGGGGCGGAGTCGACAGATGTTCTTGCCTTTACATTTTTTTTAAATAATTTTAAATTGTTATATTTATAAATATAAGTAAGAATGATAATAAAACAGAATAAAAAATATATAGTTAATCATTAAAACATATGCATACAATAAAACAACTTACTAAAGATCCTGCTGCATTTTTTTTTAACTATTTCGCTTTTTATTTTTATTTTTTGTTGTATGTGTAGTCTGTATTTGAGCCACATGTTTTATTCTTTTACTGTCAGATTAAAAACTTTTTTTGTCAGATTTCTTCTGATTGCACTGCACCAGAGCTCTTCCCTCCGACAGCCAAACCTCCCGTCATGGTCATAAACAATAGCACTCCTCCTCTTATCATAGGTAAGCGATCTTACACAGTTTGGATATTTTGTTTAAAGTGTTTGGTTCATTAATTTAGTAAAAAAAAAGCATACCATTGTGTTGTAGCCTATGTTGTTATCTTGTGTACAACATAGACAACAGAGTGACCTCACTTTTAGACAAGTTCAAATTCATATAGCCTATTGTGAAGTTTGTTGTAAGGTCCATCTTTGGTAACAAAATATGTGTCTGGTAAAATAATAAAAAATAATAATACTTTTTTACCCCTTTGAAACAGTACCTGGAAATTTGGGCAATCGCCTGGAGGCCAAAATTAATAGACAAGCCCACACTGGTAGTGCACCAGTGCGGATGTGTTACAAGAAAACTGAGGACTGGTTTCCTCTCTGGATGGACCTGAACATGTTCATGCCCATTGGAACTGATTGCTGGATTGATAATATAAGGTAACCGACTGTGAGAACAAACTTTAACAAGAAATCTTTTGTAACATTATAATTTACTGTCACTTTTGAAAACTTTAATGAAGACATTTTTAATAAAGAAAATCTTACTGACCCTAAACTTTTGAATGTAGTGTGTGTATATATATATATATATGCTTGAAATGTAGTATTACTTAATATTTACACTGCTTGTTTAGTGCACAAATGAACAGATCAACCAATTCAAATCGATGGAGTTAGAGAGCAGAACTGTGATTTTTGTTAGTTTGTAGTCAATAAATTAGTTGATTTGCAATGTGATGGCCCATCCATTTAGTATTTTTTGGGGTAAATAAAAAAAACAATTTTTCAACAAGAAACTCATTGCCGGACTGTTTGATCCGTGACATGCAATATGTATATAATACACTGATATGTGAAAGTAGTATGTGTATGTAGTTACAGCAATGTTATTTTAAAAAGATACATTTTTTTTTTTAAAAACACCTTTTTTGAAGGTTTATTTGTCAATGACCTATATACAGTATATATATATAGGTCATTGACAAATAAACCTTCAAAAAAGGTGTTTATATACTTTTGCACTGATTTAGCACAATGGGATTTATAAATGTCTAATAAACTGTACGTCAAGCATGTTGTCTGTCCTTTCCTCTATGTTGTTCTTGTAGTGTCCGACACAGAGAGGAGAAAATATGCTCAAGTCAGCAGGAGCAAACTAAATAGTACTAAAGAGTTTGTGCTAAATTGTGCACTAATCATACTTAGGTGTATCTGCACTTTTTCACAAAGACCAACACTGTACACTCGGATACCAAGGTAGAAGGATTCAGTATAACTTTTTATTGAAGCTCTCGTTGGACAGCAGGGGCCTGTTTCAATAAGGAGGTTCAACCAACTCTGAGTTGAAACTTGAACTCTGAGTTGACTTACCCTGAGATGGGAAACTCTGAGTTTTGTGTTTCAGAACAGCTGAAATGAGTTAGTTCAATCAACTCTGAGTTGACTGACTCTGAGTTAAGCGCGTGCACCACAACTATAAAAAGCCATTATCAATGAAGCGCAGATATTATGAGTCACCATGGCAACAGCGCCGGACAAAAAGAGGTCTTCATATTTTTCACCAGCAGAACTGGATGTGCTTATGCAAGCATATGGAGAGTACAAACATATATTTAAAAAAAAAGCAACACGGCTACAGCGGCGAAGGACAGAGAGTTAGCTTGGGAGAAAATAGCTGCTCGAGTCAATGCGTAAGTTTACATTTGAATTACTGTTATACAACGTTGTGTGTAATTATTACTAAGTAATCTAAAAACTGTAATTTAATTAAAGGGATTACTCCGTAATTTAAAGTAAAATCTGATGTAATTGCATTAAATGCTGCATAGACTATAAAGCAATTCTGTATAAAACAAATAGTGGATTTAACATATATTTCTTCAAGAATAATTCATGCAATTGTATAATGTTTATTTGAAAGCATTAAAAGTGCAGTTTCTTGTCTCTCCTTGTATTTTTCAAGTGGTTGAGGTTGATATGGGATTTAGAAAGTAATTAGTAATAAGTAGACCAATACTTTCTAGAGATAGTAATTATTACATTAATCTAATTACACTGTTGAAGATGTCATTTGTAGTTAGTAATACAAGTAACTTGCCCAACTGTTATAATATCAGAGGTGAAACTGGAAGAATAGTATGTTATTCATCAACCTAATTTTAATTTTCATGTAGGTGCAATCCTGCAGGCATTAAAAGAACATGGCAGCAGCTGAAAATGAAATATAAAAACATAATTCAATCAGGTAAGGCTTGAGCATATAATGGTTGTAGTCTACCTGACTTTACAAACATTTGACATATTAAATAACTAAATAGCATCCAGTGTCTAGCAGTGCATCAGCATTTTTGACATAGGTCTAAATGTTCATTCTCATTTGACTACTCCACCACCTCTGACAAATGCAGAGGAGATGGCCCTGAGCCTGAATGCTGGAAGGCCAATGGCTGAGGGAATTCTTGGAGGGACTTCATCAGAGCCAGTCACTCCAGAAGATTTAAGTGCCTTCATAAAATGTAAGAGGTCTACCTATGTGTTGTTTTTTTATATAGGCTATTTGTGATTTTTCCATTTATTTTACTTTGGGTTGGGTTTTTCGTTGGTCCCAACAGATTCTGACGGTAAAATCTGTCTTTTGGAGCCTCCTGTCCCAACAGAACCCCAGGCAGTTGTAAGCAGCCTACTCAATACACCAGACATTATGACAAAAAGTGTTATAAAGTGTACTCAAATGCTCATCTTCACAGGACGATGGGGATGAAGAAACAGTTTCAGCTGCCACAGACAGGCCTACAGAGGTAATGTTAATAGTATGTGTCTATCAAACAATCTACACATTCACATTTCTACACCTTATTATTTGTGGAGTAGCACAAATAACTCCCCCATGATGTAACTGTAATCTACTGTATTTTCAGTTGGCAGTTAAGGAGTTATATAGACTTCTTCTTATTAAAAAGATAGAAAAAAACAGCAAAGAGTTTGCATACTTGGACCGCCAGATCCAAATCTGCCGGGTTGATGGGGTCTTCCTCGGGGTCTTGTATTTGTAGGGCAGGGTGTTGCTCCCCTCTAATTATGGCAATATTATGGAGAACAACACATGCCACAATAATGTCGCAGGCCCTTTCAGGGGTTACCCTGAGGTAACGTAGGCACTGGAAACGTGCTTTCAACAAGCCTATGGTCATCTCCACCCGGCCTCTCGTCCTGCAGTGTGCCACATTGAAGCGGCGCTGGGGGCCTGGTTCAGGTTCTGGGTAAGGGGTAATTAGTGTTGGTCGGCATGGGTAACCCCTATCTCCCAGCAGAAAGCCATCAGTCTCTCCTGTAAGAAAGTTCACATTGCTTTAGGGTTGCATAGAAGTTCCCCTGTAAGTGTGTAGTGCATATGAAATACGTGCATTTACTTACCCCTTTCCAGTCTGTTGCTCAGGGTTGACTCACGATACATTCGTGAGTCATGAACAGAACCGGGCCACTTGGCCTCCACATTTGTAATGAGATGTGCAGCATCACATATGATCTTGACAGTGCAAAGAATGAGACATGTTACAGTATTGTGATGTAGTCTTTGACCATTAGCCAGCAGCCATATCACCCTGTAGCCCAAGACTGGTTGCCCACTAAAGCTAAGCAGGGCTGAGTCTGGTTAGTACCTGGATGGGAGACCTCCTGAGAAAACCAGGTTGCTGCTGGAAGAGGTGTTAGTGAGGCCAGCAGGGGGCGCTCACCCTGTGGTCTGTGTGGGTCCTAACGCCCCAGTGTAGTGACGGGGACACTATACTGTCAAAGAGCACCGTCCTTCGGATGAGACATAAAACCAAGGTCCTGACTCTCTGTGGTCATTAAAAATCCCATGGCATTTCTCGTAAAGAGTAGGGGTGTAACCCCGGTGTCCTGGCCACATTCCACCCATTGGCCCTTACCAATCATGGCCTCCTAATAATCCCCTTACATTGAATTGGCTCTATCACTCTCTCTCTCCTCTCTCCACCTATAGCTGGTGTGTGGTGAGCGCACTGGCGCCGTTGTACTGTGGCTGCCGTCGCATCATCCAACAGCACAAAAATTCTCAGAAAGCGCTTGAGAGCGAGGCACACTTTCCTTACAACTCTGCAAACAGTAGCCTTACTAATATGTTCTGCATCCCCGATGTTATACAGAAAACTACCATTTGCAAAGAAACGTAATGCAACGCAAAGCATCTGCTCAGATGTAAGAGCACGGCCGCGATGGCTGATGTTTCTGATGTAAGGATGGATGAGATTATGGATGTATCTTATTGACTGTAAAGAAAAACGGTACCGCTCAAATAAAAATGAATATGGATATGACAAAAAAATCCACTCTGGGCCTCAAAATCCTCTCCCGACGTAAATGTAACTCCCTACAGATTAATGCAGCCTCTTCATCCACAGGATCGTCCATAAAAGGACATGCCATTTCATTCACTTAATTTGATGCGCTCTGCGTGACTGAAATGTGCGCAATGAATGAATGTACCGAAATAATGAATGAGGTGTTTAAATACCACTTCCTCTTTAAAAAAGGGGAGGAGACCGAAAGAAACTCTGGGTTTCCCGAAGAAAACCTGCTCCCGACCAGGTTAGATTCACAGAGTAAGTTGCCATGGTAACTGACTCTGAGTATAAGTTACCTCTCTTTCAGAAACGGGCTTGACTTACTCTGCTTTCTCCGG
Source organism: Abramis brama (assembly GCF_963993115.1). Classification (NCBI taxonomy): domain Eukaryota; kingdom Metazoa; phylum Chordata; class Actinopteri; order Cypriniformes; family Leuciscidae; genus Abramis; species Abramis brama. The sequence continues at coordinate 38,102,985 of NC_139969.1, read as the reverse complement.
TTTAACATACCTCCCATTCTGAAACAGAAAACTCAGAGTTTCCCTCATTTCAGGGTTAACATCAGGGACGTGCACAGACATTTTGAGGGGCAGGGGCTCAAGTGAAATAAAGGGCACTTCTCATAATTACGTTTTTTTTTTTTTTTTTTTTTTTTTTTTACAAAAAAGTATATATATATTAATGTAACTCTGACTTCCTTTTTAAAAAAATAATTTAAAAAGTTAATTAATTTTATCTTCCTCAAACTCACGCAATTGTTTCATTTTCAAAAGATGTCTACAAAATAATCAGTTCACACAGAAACCATGGTCTCCTTAGTATTCACTAGGTTTATAGAGCAGCAAAGGAAACCATTCCACAATGTGCATGTTTTGAAAACATTTTCTATGCTACTAGTTTTAAGTATATATTTAGAATAACCTAAATAACTGCATCAAGCAGAGGGGCGTGTTTTACTAATAATTTGTTTATTTCTGCACAAGGCACTACATCATTTTAATTATTTTGGTGTTATCAGAATACATAACACTTTAAAATCAACACAAATATTCACTCTAAACTGAAGAGGGTTGTTGCTGCTATTCTGTTACAGATAGCAAAGTCTGCCAATTTATTAATTACTCATAAATAAAAAGTTAATTTATAAATATTGTTATTTTTAAAGTTTAATGTTAACTTATTTCTACTCAGTTTTATTTATTAATGTACCAGATGCAGTTACTCAGATTTACTACATTTTTTAGAGTGTATCCTCCATCTGTTTGCATCTGTAGATTTCTTCTAAATTCACCAATTTAGATTTCTAAATTTCAGGGGGAAAGACTCTTGATGTAAGTCATTAACTGGGGACGTTCTGTATGCAAATTAGGCGTCAACTAGTTAAAATGCGCACATTTGCATCTAATTGACAGGGCAATGCAGGTAAATAGGATAAACAAACTAAGAGAGAGAGGGAGCGCTTCAGAACTCCTGACCTGATATTTAGATATACTATTCTTCAATAAATATATTTGTTTGACAGGGAAGCTGTGCGCAAACAGGAATATATATTATTGTTCAAAAAAAAAAAAAAAAAAAAAAAAAAGCACCCCGGAAAAAAGGGCACTTTCTCTCCAGGAATAAAAAGGGCAGGTGCTCAAGCCCCCTTTGATGTCTATGTGTGCACGTGCCTGGTTAACATACTCTTTCTGAAACAGGCCCCAGGTGTAGCATGAAGAGAAGTTTGCATAAGTTCACTAGAATCCCGCACAAAGCTTCTGAAAGGCAATTGAAGATGTGCAGACTACTCCTACAAACGAATGTGAGTCTAACTGCAAAGAAGAATTTCGATATTTGACACCAAACAGCGGCCATTCGGATGGGTGAATAGGCATGATTTTAAATGCATCAGTTATTTCGGCTTTAGCAAGCAACGCTCCATATCCTGCCAGCTTGATTAACTTAATAACATTATCAACCGAAGCATAGTACAGGGAGAAACGTTCTAGCAGGATGTTTTCGCTAACACTAGTGAAACTGGGAATGTGGAGAAGACATGTCAAAAGTCAGACGATTTTTCCCAGAATACTTAGAATATTGAATATACGATTTTTCCCAGAATATTGGCGTGTACCAATGCCGGGAAAACTTTGTTTGGTGCCATGCTTTCTCTGCTCTGCTGTGATTTGTTAGATATGGTGGAGAAAACAAGTCTGACCACCAGATGTCACTAATGCGCATTATGTTAAAAGCTTTGAGTAATTAACCTTTTTTCGGCACAATTTCATGAAAGCCTCAAATGCTTCAGAAAGCCTCGGTTTCCCATCACTAGCGAACAGCCCCAGTCGATGCCCACAGCACCACAGATAGCTTCCAGATGGTCAACATGCCAGCAGAAGGGTACTGGACAGAAAGCAGGTGAGACGGACAAGACAATACAGACTTGACTAAGATAAAGACTCTAACAATCAGAGTAGCACAGATGAGTGATAACTCTAATAATCTGACACTAAATAGCAAGAAAATGAGAACAAGGAGAAACAGGTATGCTTTTAAGGTATGCTGCAACCAAGAAAGCCTTCGCTAACCTTGGTCCAAAATGTGAGAACTGTTTGGAAAAAGCCGTAGCCTTGGGGGCTGATGGTGCAGCAGTTAATCTGGGCCACAAAGGTGCAGTAATATTCCACTGCATGCCACACAGGTGTGATGCAATTTAACATCTGCTATACATATTCTTTTTACAAAATCTAATTACATTATACCTGACCATTTTATATTATGTTCCACACAAATACTGGAGCTGGGATTGTTGAATGTACAAAAGGATGTCTCTATGATTAGTATATGAACTGCTCCACCTCATCTGTAAAACCTACAACTTCAGACCTAAATCAATGAGGGAGCTTAAAGATTTAGGAGCTGAAATTGGAGTCACAGTAAATGCAGGTGGCTGCCTCATGTGTCCCGCAGTTTGAACACGTTCCTTAAACAAGGGAACGATGGCGACCCCCAGAGCTCTGGAAAGTTTGCTGCAGTATATATATGCACATGGACCACCTGGCTGGTGCCTACCCACCTGCTTTGAGTTGGATAGTATTTCATTATTGTCACGGCTTTGCCTGGCTCCTCCTCCTGTCTGTGTGCTGCGTCTGTCTCCTACAGGTGAGCTGGGCGCAGGTGTTTGGAGTTGTGCTAATCAGTTCCTGGTCTAGGCCTTTAAAGACGCTTCAGATGAGACCGGGAGGAGATCTGCCGCTGTTCCATCTCTCCCGCACCGTTTAGGATTTTGTTTTGCTTATTCATGCACTTCACTACACTGATTGCTTACACTTTTATTTTTCAAAGCCAACTTCATTACTGACTGTATAAAATCTATTCGGTTAAATTCTATTTATTTAGTAAATCTAATATCTATTGCTATTCCGCGTGTGGTCTTTCCCTACTCTGTTGCTTGCTTTGAGCCAGGCTTGTAACATTATTGAAATCAGTTTTGACTCTGGTGTTGTATAAGAGTATATATTATATATATATATATATATATATATATATATATATATATATATATATATATATATATATATATAATTATTTTTTATCTGACCCCTAAATATGCTTCATACATGTTAGTAAGAAAACAACTGTCTTCCCAGGTTGTTAGTGTAATTGGAAGTCTACTTGCTACCATACAAACTATGGCAGCCAGAGTCAAACCAGATGGTAAGCTGTCAGAGTTCCTGGCAGCTATTGAGGAGCAGCACCAACAGAAAGAAAGAAAGGTGAAGCTAAAAAAGCTGGCAGAAGGTCAACCTATCAGTCAATGTGCCCCAAGATTGCAGAAAGCCATGAAGGTTGTGACGCACTTGATGCCCTGAGTCACATGATGTTCTGAATCATATAATGCCCTGCGTCAATTGATGTTCTGAATCACGTGATGCACTGAGTCGCATAATGTTCTGGAGCACAAGGGCTGCGTCCGAAAACGTAGGCAGCTGACTTGTTGCCTCGTTGTCCTATCAGGCGACGATTTTGCAAGCAGCGTTTTCGCACAAAGGTTCCTCACGAAACTGATTTCAGACAGACTTCTGAGGCTGTGTAACGGTTTAATGATCTACAGCAAAATAGAGCGAGCTTTGGTGAGAACTAAGTAAATATTTAATGACTACAACAGCCATTTCTAGGAAGAAATAACATCATAGGTGGAAAACGTTGAATAAAAATGTCTTTCAAAGAATAAAATCTTTGGGGTGCGGACTGGTGGGGAAGTGAACCCGAGGTTACCCCGTGAGTCAGTCCTAGAGCTCCTCCTGTCTGATTTTAGGGAAAGTCGGGTCTATTGGAGACGTCTAATAGATTTCTTAGGTGCCGAAAAGAACACCACAGACAGTATAATCACCATGAGAAAAATCTCAGAGTAAAACTGAGAGCTGTGAAAAATATGATCCACCGGTGTTTTACCAGATGAGAATTTTATCTATGTATGATCTTTTTACTCGTTTAATTCCTTTTATAACTGTATCATCCTTATATCTGTTTTAATTCCTTTTATGACTGGTTTAATTTTCCTTGCTTTTATTTTGTGATTATTTTAATTCCTTTCTGTGTAAAGCACTTTGAATTACCATAGTGTATGAAATGTGCTTTATAAATAAACATTGAACAAAAAATTACATTGTATTTGGACGTGCCTTGATGCCTTCTGACTTTGGAATGCGTCCTGCGAAGGCAGCATTTATCAGTTTTCGGACACAGCCATGGCTGAAGAGAGTTGGAAGATGGCAGGTTCAGGGCAATTGCTTGTGCAGTGGAAAGATGTGGGAAGTTAATCCCTGCATAGATTGAGCCTTGCCTTGTTTGTGTGTTAATAATTCATCCACATATTAAGGATTCCTACTTTTTTTTTTTTTTTTTTTTTTTTAAATGTGTGAATCCTATGTATGGTTGACCGACTCAAAGAAATTTAGTAGGTTCAAGCGCCTGCTTGGCACACCAATTAATTAGGTCAATCTGTTACAAGGTAACCTGTGAGTCCACAGTGAAACACCAAAAGAACAGATTCTGCAGCCTTCTTGGTGAGTTTTTGTATTTTACAATAATGTCATAAGCACACTTACGGTTCCAACGCTGTTGCTAGGCCTGTTGATTTCCTTATCTTCAATCTCTTTGGTAATAGAAGAAAATATAAAGAATACCCCAACAGCCAAGGCAGTAAGGTGTTTCAATGTCTTCAACCACGACTTCTAGAGCACTTCTCCACTGTCCTCAACAGGTGGAGACCCATACTCAGCAATAAAATCCGAGACCGCTACTGGTGTGGAAAGGATCTTGGTGGTATTCCCCATTGTTACTTGCAGCTTAGCTGGATGTAACATTGCATAGCAGGCTCCAACCTTCTGCAAGCAGAGTTTAACCGGATCTAATTCCCTACGCTTTCAGAGCACTAAAGCGGAGAAATCTTAAATGTAAGAGATTTTGTTGTTCTCAAATCGCAGGTTGTCAGCCATGGACAACTTTCCATTTGCATCAAGAATCCTCTGTCTGTCTCCGAAGTGATGCATGCGCACCACCAGCGGTCTCTGTCTCTCCTTGACACCTGGTCTGGGAGCTAGAGTGCGATGAGCCCTTTCAATCTTGAAATAGCCTTCCTCGGTCTGCCGTTGAAGAAACTCTGGGATCCAATTCTGGAGGAAAGCCACTGCATTAGAGCCCTCTGCTCCTTTTGGTAAGCCAACAATACGTATATTTTTGTGCCGTCCTCTGTTCTCCAGATCCTCAATGTGCTCATACTCGTTCACTAGCCAATATTTTGCCAGAATTACATGTACTCCATCCACCAGCAAGCAGGAGCGCACACCAACTTTTACTTCTCCCTGGATTAAATCAGACTGCAGAATATAGGAACTGACACAACATTTAATCCAATGCCCATATGTTGTTTCCTCTAGAGAGTGGAAAAGCATTGTTTACAAAAAAAGATGGAATGTTCTGTAATCACAATGCATGTCTGAGAGTTGAGAGTAAGAGTAAACAAGGAGTTGTTCACTACATTTCTGGCCTGGTTGTATTTATTCTACACCACATTTTGGTGACAAGGATGGCTGATTTTTCTCTACTTCTTCCACCGCCCTTCCTCGTTCTCCCGGGTGAACCTCCTATACCGTGGCCCCAACCATTGGCTGCAGTCCTTTGAGACATATCTCATCGCAGCCGGCCTCACAGAGGTGAGTGTGGCATGGAAAAAAGCACTTCTCCAACACTGCCTGGGTGTGGAGGGACAGCGAGTGCTCGGAACAATCAGTGACAGTAGCGAAGCCACTTTTGAACAGTCTATAAATGAACATTTCGGCGCTCCACAGAGTGTTTTGCTGCAGCGGTTCATTCCACCAGTGCCATCAACTCCCCGGTGAGTCTGTGCATCAGTATGTGGCCAATCTGAGAGGGCTAGCGAATCCTTGTAAATTCGGAGGGCTGCATGGTGAAATGATCCGTGACCAGCTGATTGAACACACTAATACCATATTGTTCCGAATATAAGATGACCCTGAATATAAGACAACCCCCCCTTTTCAAGATGTACCTTTTGGAAAAAGGCTTTTTGAAGGCCAAATCTTGTCTTTTAAAGAAAATACTTTGTTTAAAATAATTTTAATTTTGCATATTGCATATGTCATATTGAATATTTAAATTGAAAAAAATTGTATTTAAAGTATGGGAAATAGTGGTAAAATGCACCAATAACAATCACATTCAGTAATAAACACGTTATGGCATAGCTACCATAAAAATAAACTAAAGTAAATTTCACTATGACTGATTTCTCACCTTTTTTATGTACAGTGACAGATGCTGGCATGTCAAAAAACACAGGTGTTTGATCCGCATTACCTGATAATCTGACCCAGGGGGGATATGAATGTTTTTTCCTTAGACTGATCTCATAGCGCTGAAAAGACCGCAGTTTCTCCCTGAAGTCAGAGGGCAAGTGCTTATACATTACGCCACATCAAAGTGGCCGCTTCGAGGTAGCCGAAATAAGAAATGATCGGCCTCGCTGGAGGGTAAGTTCAGCTCTTTGGCGATATCCATTGCCTTCAGCTGGATGACAGCTTTGGTTATGGGCAGCGGCAGCCCCTCATTTCTTTTTTCGGCTACGTACTGACACACTTGCCTGTCAGTTTCTTCAAAGCAGCCGCTTTTAGGACCGCAGTAAGCTTTTCTTTGACGATTAGCATTTTTAAGACTGTCTTTTTGGACTCGCCATCCTCTAACAATACACTCTGACACCGTAGGCGTTGGGCCGGACCTCGAAATTACAAATTGAATACTACCTCACAGCTGTGTAAGGTTTTTTTTGCTGAGGTCATGTAATAAAATCATATAAGTACTACAGACATTGTTTCAAACTTTGTTGTATGCACATTTGACGCAAAATGTCCTTACAAACTCTTACTTTTTTAAACCGGCAAATAAGCAGGAGTACTAATCATAACGTTAGAAAACCTCCCGTTTCCTTGACAACCAATGTAAATAATGAACACAGATTCTACAGCAGAGGCAAAGTAATCTTTGTCAGTGACCAGGAAGCTGCGTTCTTGAAATTTAAATTTTGCTTTAATCATTAAAAATGTAATTTTAGTAATGTAGTTCAGTAATACTGAGGTAAAAATGAGGTGTTTTATCCATCCAACTTTTCCTCTGGCATGCTGTGTTTTAATGTTTTAACTAATTGCTTATCATGATAATAGCAGATTGTTGTCTGAGAAAATGGTTTCGTGCAAATAATGCACAACCAGGTCTATCTGTTTCCTACGGTGGCCGAGAGGTGCAAAACAAATCACAATTACAAAAACAAAATAACAATTCAGAAAACACAACGACAATTTAGAAAACAAAATAACAATTCAGAAAACACAACGACAATTTAGAAAACAAAATAACAATTCAGAAAACACAACGACATTTCAGAAAACACAACGACAATTCAGAAAACAAAATAACAATTCAGAAAACACAACGACAATTCAGAAAACACAACGACAATTCAGAAAAAACGGAAAAGGTAGATATATTTTGAGAATGACGTACTTATCGCTGAATGGACGGGACACCTGTCAATCAAGCCAGAACCGGAATCAAGCGATACTGTCTGGAAGTACCGGTAGAAACAAATCGTACCCATCAACATGCCATGGAGCAAAGTTCGGTCCCATGGAGTGATAGGTACGTCTAACGAATCTACGACGTGTCCTTGTTCTGTCCCTGGTGGGTTGAGTTCTTGCAGCAGCCGCAGAAGTCATTCTGAATAGACACATAACCAACATATATTTAGAAATCCAACCCTTGAGAGTTTACATTTCAAGACTCAAAATTAACCAGACTGTTATTAATATTGAGATATGTAAGCTCAAACATAGAAACAAAAACAACAAATATTAAGAATATAATTATTAAATGTATAAAAAATTTATGTGAATTTAGGATTGCAACTTATAACCACAACTAAAACATGGGGATTTTTTAAAGACAATCATCCCGCACATCCTATTCTATAATAAAATCAGCTAATCGAATATTCGAAAATCGTGACTCATCCCTAATTAATATAGTATTATTGTGTAAGTGGATGACATGACAAGTATAGCAAAAGGCAGTGCAATTTGTGTGTAAGTGGGGTCAAATGGTCATAGCAAATTTAAAAATAAACCAATGTAGCAGCATCATAGTGTAAACTACCAGTGTATTTGTGCAAGAGTCAATCAGCTGCCCTTAGGTTATTGGAGGGTGGGGGTGGAAGGAAGAGGCTCTCTATGATTCCCCTATAGAAAGTTAAGAGGATGGATTTTTGGGAGATGAGCCTTCCTCAACTGTGGGAGGAAGTGCAGAGGTTTTTGGACTTTCTTGGCCAGGTTCTGTTGGTGGTGTCGATAGATCAAGAAGGGTCATCTGTGATGTGGATACTAAGCAACTCCGTGATCTTGACCTGCTCCATCATGGTGCTGTTGATGTGATGATTGTCAACGATCACCTCTGTAGCCATTTGGGTGTGGAGAGATATGATGTTGTCCTGTCCGTGTTATATTCAGATAAATAAACACAGAATGCGCACATTACTAGATCATTTTAAATCACATTTTTCATCTTGACATTTGTATTAAGATGCTAACCATCTTAAACAAGTTTTATTTTAATATTTTCCCGTAATTATCCCGTATTTGAATACTCTTTGCTTAGTTCATTGTGTATGTACCGAACGATTATTTTGGATTAGCCTAAGCAACATACCGTTAGACCTAGCTTTACTGCTCCACTACCAACATTCTTTCGTGGCTAACGTGTGTCCACCAGAGGGTGGAAAAGCAATGTTTATTAAAAAAGATAGACTGTTCTGTAATCTTTGTGCTATGGGCGATTGGTTCAGCCAAATTTGTACATGTAAAAGAGAGTTGCGAGTAAGAGTAAGAGTTGTTCACTACATGTCTGGCCTGGTTGTATTTATTCCACACCACACCCTAGTCAACACAAAGTCAACAAATTCTAAAACAAAAGTTTTTAATGAGCATGTGTCCTGCAGGATTTTTACTGGTACTTCATCTGTTAGTCAATCTGACAAACCCGTCTGTAACAAAATGGAGTATATGTTGAATTACACGGTGCAAAAATGTTCTGCTTGTTAAAAGTCGGGGCAGACACGGCAAGAGCGACTAGTTTTACTGGAGGAGGAGAAGATTTAAACTTCCTTTTAGAAATGTGTCCTTTTAGGGAACATTCGTTTTTTTCAATGACCATGCACATGGCAATAATTGCACGTTATCTCTGCCTTTATCCCCAAATGAATTATGCACCTGCCCCTAGCAGAATCATATTGTTGTAACGAGGCAGACTCAGAGAGATCCATTTGCAGCTTTTATTAAGAATAATCAAAACAGGCAAGGTCATCAATAGCAGACAGGGCAATGAAGAGGAGACAGAGACAAACCAGGTAGACGAGCTAAGGATCAGGGCAGGTAGCAAGAATCAAAGTCCAGTAAACAATCCAGGTCAGGGCAGGCAGCAAGGGTTCAGCAGTAATAGGCAGTCCAAGGTCAAACACAGAAATCAAACACGGGGAAATAACGCTCAGAGATGATGGCTGGGGAAAATCAAGACTTCGCAATATATGTGTGTACTTGTCTACCTATCTAAGTGGGGACCTTGGTGTCATTACACACACTCACCAACAGGGGACCGCCGAGCCAAGTGGGGACATTTTTCAAGTCCCCTGTTGGTCATGCTTTAAAACATGTTAGAATCAGCTAAAAAATGCTCTGGTGAATTTTTTACAGTTTTGACCAAGTGGGGACCTGCAGGTGTGTGTGTGTTTAAGTCTATACTCAGCAGCGCTCCTGTAGGCTGGAGCAGGAACTGCAATGGCCCATTAACACAAGTCGTTCACACTTCTCTATTGTTTGAATGGCTTGCTGTCCTAGAGAGGCTCTGAGACTGTAGAGCTGATGTTTAACTGGCTGCTTAGTTAAGGAACTTCCCAAGTCTTTTCAAACATCCCCAAACATATATATATATGTATTTTATTTATTTTTTCTAATATAACTTTTGTTTAATTTTTTAAAAATATGCCAAAGGGATCTGCAACTCTGAACGATGTCTACCTATACAACAGGGGACTCCAGCCTGCAATGGAACTGTGTGTGTGTGTGTGAACAGTGTCTTTATTTTGTAACTATAACTATAAGTTACATTATATATCTTTTATATATATGCAGTCCCTAACAATTAACTTGCTATTGCATACACACATACACACATACATGTCTATATTACTAACATAGGGGACTATCGCTCTATGCGTGTATGTGTGTATGCAATGGTAAGTTAATTGTTAGGGACTGCATATATCTAAATATATATAATGTAACTTATAGTTATAGTTACAAAATAAAGACACTGTTCACACACACACAGTTCCATTGCAGGCAGAAGTCCCCTGTTGGTGAGTGTAGAGCGATAGTCCCCTATGTTAGTAATATAGACATCTATGTGTGTATGCAATGGTAAGTTAATTGTTAGGGACTGCATATATATAAATATATATAATGTAACTTATAGTTATAGTTACAAAATAAAGACACTGTTCACACACACACAGTTCCATTGCAGGCAGGAGTCCCCTGTTGGTCAGTGTAGAGCGATAGTCCCCTATGTTAGTAATATAGACATGTATGTGTGTATGTGTGTATGCAATAGCAAGTTAATTGTTAGGGACTACATAACCAATTCAAAGTGTCTAGGAAGAGAGAGTGTTAAAAAAGAAAATAATATTATGAATGATAAGAAGCGTCTTCTCGCCTCTGCTTTTAAAACATTTGCCTCCGGGCAGTCTGTATTATTTACCCTGTTGTAGATTTAAATGGTCTTTCCTCAAGCAATTACATTTTTGATATATATATATACACAAGTTACAAAATGAAGACAGACTTCACTGCCAGTTAACTTCACTGTTCACACACACAGACACACAGTTCCATTGCAGGCTGGAGTCCCCTGTTGTATAGGTAGAGATCGTTCAGAGTTTCAGGTCCCCACTTGGCATGTTTTTTAAAAAATAAAAAAATGCATATTTAAAGTTATATTATGAAAAAAGACCTTAAAAGAACATTTTGTATGTCATTTTTGTTTCTTCAAAATGTCTAGAAACCATAGTCCCCTCTTGGTCAGTGTAGAGCGATAGTCCCCTGTTAGTAATATAGACATGTATGTGTGTGTGTGTGTGGAAGTGGCTTATATGTGTGTGTGAATGAGATGCAGGTGTGTTGTGCAATCAGTCCCAGGTAAGAGGCATTATGGGAATTGGAGTTCGGTGAAAAGAAGTTAATACTCTGGCGACGACTCCCTCTGGTGGTGAAGAGGAGGTGGAGAGGAAGCCTGCTCTGTAACACATATAACAATTTGGCAAATTGAACAGACTAATGCCAGGGCTCTTTCCTAACGTTTTCCCCATAGGTTTTGTAGCTAAAAGAGGTTTTGTAAATCAAAAAGAACTTGTCAGCCAAAACTGCAGCATCATATGCGATGATAGGTTTACATTCACTTATGCAAGTTGCTACACGGTCTGAAACAGAGTTCTTAAATTGTTCAAGCGCCAATAAATCTTTTAAATTGTCAAGTGTTTTTACATTAGAAACCATACACCAGCGATTAAAATGCATTGAGATATCTCATGCAAACTCAACATGCGTCTGTTTTTCACGTTTTTTCCAAGACCTCAATTTTTGTCTAGCATAAGTCTATTTGGCAAATCTCACGCATCAGCTATATGTCCAAACAGCGAAAAGCGCTCAATATCTTTTTAGTCAAATTTGGGATTTTTACAAATTTCCACAAGTCAGTGTTGCCTTGAGCTCTATTAGGCCTAGTCCACACGGAGTTTTTCCTCCTGCGTTTAAAAAAAAAATCCCGTCCACACATGCTCGGTTTAAAAGAAATCTCCGCCTACATGAAAACGCAAAAACAGGCTATCACGCGCTGTCAAGAGCATGCCACACCAGCAGGCGGCGAAATAACCCTAATCGTAAAGCCACGTTGGCCAATCAGAAGCCTGAATCAGAAGCAAAAACCCCGGTATTACTGTCTACACGACAACACTGCAACCAGCGTTTCTGAAAATCCTCACCCTGGCAGGGGTTTTCAAAAATGTTCGGTTTCAGTGACCTGATACTGCGTTTCCGTGTGGACGAACGGCCGAACCGCGTAAAAAAAGTCACGGTTATAAAAATACCCAATAAATAAAAATTCTAGAGAGAAGAACAGGTGAACATAGTTCTTTTGATGAGCTTCCTAGCCATACTCACTTGCCAACAGTTGCAGGATGAGCAGGAGATCAATCACAGGTCTGAGAAGATCATCTTGATCAAACTTACTGTCCTTATGATGAAAAATGCGACCAAGCCTTTAAAAGAAAGCAAATCATTAGCCAAAGATTTATTAAAACAAACAGCTGGATGTTGAAATACATGGCGCTGTTGTGGTAATGAACACATTCATTTACACTATTAGTTTCATGATTCTGGTCTTATGTACCTCTTTGTCTTGTGTGGACTTATATGTTATGTCCTGCTTTGCTCCATGTTTTGTAGTCCTTTGTAGTTTTTCTTGTTGATTAGCTCCTGATTGTTCCCAGGTGTGTCTTGTTTTCCTATCACCCCTTGTGTATATATACCTCAGTGTTTCCCATTAGTGATGGGAAGTCTGGCTCTTTTCAAAGATTCGGCTCTTTTGGCTCGGCTCCCTTAGAAGAGCCGGCTTTTAGGGCTCTTCGTTTAGTATCACTCGGTGCCCATCCAAATAAAGTCCCATCCCAAATAAAGATTCAGCTCTCCACGCTACAAAGAATCGGCTCTTAGAGCCGGCTCGTTTACGAACGACACATCACTATTTCCAGTGTTCAATGACTGGTGATGTCCTTGGATGTTATGTGTGTGCTTGTTGTCAGTTCTTCTTGTTGATTAGCTCCTATATCCAAATCCAGACAAAACTGATAAATACAGACATGGGCAAGGAAGGCAAACAAAACCGACAACAAGCGCACACATAACATCCATAGAAGGACAACACCAGACAAAGAACATTGGAAACACTGAGGTATATATACATAAGGAGTGATGGGCAAACAAGACACACCCAGGGACAATCAGGAGCTAGTCAACAAGAAAAACTACAAAGGACTACAAAACATGGCGCAAAATAGGACATAACATAAAAGTCCACACAAGTCAAGGGGTACACAAGACAGGATTCATGACAATTAGTACTAAATGTTGGCAGAAAGTGTATCCATGATGACATTTTCAATTAGCAATTCATATTTGACTTAATGTATTAATCAGATTCTTTATTCTATATTAATCAGACTGATGTGGTGAATTAATGTTTTAGTTCTTTATGAGTCTTGCATTAAGATTATCTGTGTATTAGTTAAGCATGAATTATTGCATATTATAAAGTGTTACCAAACAGATTATTTTCATAATAACAAGACTGCGTTGCTTGTTGATTTTAGCCCCTAAAGCAGAAGTTAAAATGCACTCTAGCTATGCTGTACTGTATGTACATACAGTACTTTCTTATTACTCACACTATTATTAGTCACAAAATGACCAACATTTTAAACATATACAGTGCATTAATATTTTAACGAATTAACAATGAACTGTGTTTGTGCGAAAGAGTGTTTGCCGTGTCTGTTTGTAAATGTGAAAGAGTATGATGGATAATTAAGAGAATGGCAAGATATTGCAGGTTAATCAACATTTTCATATTTTTACTATTATGTATGTGTGCAATTACAGTATGAGTGTACTTATCAAAAACTTATCTAGCTTTTAACAACTTTCTCAGTCCTTACATAAAGTCAAACTCAAGTAAGACTGAATATTAAGAAAAAGACTGTACTGGGGGGGAAATATTCAGATTGATAGCCTAAAATGAATGAGAGCATTTTTGAAGGGTGCTTACTCTGTTAAAGCACAGTAAGCCTCTTACGACAGCTCAGTGTATAGTAAGCAGTATTGTTCCATTACACCCTTCATAATCACGTCCACACTTCAGCTACTGCCTGTCTGTCTGTCTGTCTATCTATCTATCTATCTATCTATCTATCTATCTATCTATCTATCTATCTATCTATCTATCTATAAACCTGTCATATAATCATGTTAATCACATTCAATTATCATAATGTATATTTATTTATTCATTTCTCGACAAGGGCTGTAGACACACACTTGGAATGAACACACACATCTATCTATCTATCTGTCTATCTATCTATCTATCTATCTATCTATCTATCTATCTATCTATCTATCTATCTATCTATAAACCTGTCATATAATCATGTTAATCACATTCAATTATCATAATGTATATTTATTTATTCATTTCTCGACAAGGGCTGTAGACACACCATCTTTACTCTGTAATGTGTGTTTTGGGGTGTGAATCCGATGACATCAGTATGCAGTGAAAATACAGCCATTGAGATAATCACATTTATTACAGAAACACTGATAATTATGAAAACATTACTGATTTATTAATAGTTGAAGTACGTACTATAGCTGTATATGTGTATGTTGTCTCAGTGTGTGTGTTCATCATAGCCCAGGTGTAGTGTGATCAGCTGCTCTCCGATCCTCTTTATGCTGAGCTCTGCAAACACACACACACACACACACACACACACACACACACACACACACACACACACACACTCCTCCCGTCTCTCCTGTGCTCCAGTTCACGCACCTACAGTCTCACACACAGGAACAGCAGAGAGGACGCAAAACAAGGTGACACCTTCAGCAGCCATTCAGGCAGGTACATTCACATTTCTGCTTTTCTCTGCTCACATTTTCACTTATTTCACTGTCAAATGAAGATTTGGGCAGTAGATTTAGTCAGAGGTATGCCCAGAGTATGTGTCAAGACAGGTCAAGTGACTGTAAATGAGACCGGTACAGTAGCATTTGTCATGATGTCACACTGAAGGTACAGTAACCTTAATCCTGATCAGAACCTGCACATTTACACTGAATGTATCATGTCAAATATTATATGTAGCAAATAATAATTGCTATATTTTATCTTTTTTACATCAAGGGTCAGTTTTATGTCCTGTTATCGGTGTGTTTGCAGGTGTGACATCATCACAGACACACGCTGTAGGACAGGCTTGGGAGCAGAGTCTAATCTAATTAGATACAACTTAGTTCTGTCACCAATAACAACACATGAATAAACATAACTATATTATTTAATTTAATGCAGTCCATCTATTTATGTCATATTATCCATCCAGCTTTTAAAGCACTAATAAAATACATGTATTGATAGATGTCAGTAGTACATGATGCTTGTTAAATTGTGGATATATGTTTGGTTGTCATTATAGGCGAGGTTAAAGTTAGCTGAGCTCTGGTATTTTTAGAGCTCTGTTAGTTGACAGATTCAGCAGTTCAGTGCAGTATGAATGAACACACTTAAAATAGCAGTGCGTGCTGAAGCCAGAAAAACCCATGAATCATCTCAGGATGAGCTGTGAGATTTATAAAGTGGAATTGCACGTTAAATTGAAAAGAAAAACAAAACTGATTAAGGTGAAGGGGCATGTGCTCATCTGCCGTCGACAGATGTCATCATATTGCTGAATCTAATACTGTTATAATCTCATAATCCTACATGCTTTCCAGTGATAGAAATGTGTGAATGATTTGCGTAAACTTATGTTTCATATACATAAAAAAGCAATCCAAAGAATTTATCCAATAGAAATCCATGTGTTGATGTTAATTGTCCACATTCTCTTAACAGGAGTGCTGTCAACTCTTAATCACTCAAACAGTTCTAGGCTGTGTTTCCCGAAAGCATCATAAGCCTGCACAGATCATAGAAACCACAGGCACCAATGTTCTCTACATCTACTTACAATGCTTTTGGATAAAATAGCTCTGGTCTTGACAGTCTGTCCATTTCATTATCTTTATAAAATAATGAACTATTCTTAATTTTCCCTTGAAGGACCACGTTTTTACTATACTTTTATGCATTTCTAGAGCCAGATCAGTAAACAGTTTGGTGTTTTTTTGACACAGCTTCATCTGTGACCCCAGAGACTGAGACATCATGTCAGGGGACGGTAGCCAGGGAGACACGACCCAGAGCAATGGAGTCAAAAATCACAGGTACACCTTTTCTATCATGGGATTAGGTTTTCCTATTTCATTTTTAAAAAGTTCATCTTGTTTATTTTTGTTAAAAAACGAATTTTTTTTTTGTATATTAGTATTATTGTTGTTGCTGCTGTCCATGCAGTTAAAACCTCATGTAATCAAGTGAAGTCCATTTTATGTGTTTAGCTGAGTGAAACAATACGCCATTGACTAGCTACATAAAGAATATGGCCTATAATTATGGTCACATTATGAGTCAGTTATAACAATAGAAGACCTAATACAGAGCCTTGTGGCACTCCGTAATCTTACGCTTGTGTTAGGTTTGACAATATCTGATTTACACAAACAAAGTGATTGTAACACAAAAGATAGGAAGTATCTAAGCACCTGCAAACATTTCTCCAGCCAGTTTAAGGGAATGTCATGATCCATTTGACCTAAATCCTTGGTTGCACAATTGGTTTTCTAGTATCTAGATCAGGGGTCTTCAGCCTTTATCAGGTTCAGGTTACTACAACAGGACTCATAATGATTCATGCATGAATAACAGCAGCTGTTATTATTCATGCTGTTATTATTCATGCTGCTATTCATGCATGAATCATAACGACTCCTGTTGTAGTTAAGGATCGCTCTTAAACATGTTAGTACATGTTTGATAGTTAATGCATTAATTAATGACAGTTGATTGTATGAATATTGGGTCACACTTTATAGGTGTCTTTAACTATTATGAATTTACATAATAATTTTTAGGTACAATGTACTTATTTTGTTGTATTGCAAAACACTTGTGCTGCTATTAAGGTGGATACAGGTTAGGTTAAGGACAGGTATGAGGGTGGGTTAAGGGATACGGTTTACAACAGTGTAATTATAGATGTTAATTTACTTTAAATTAATTTAATTTAATTTAATTTAAATTAATTACAGCTTTAATTATAAATGCAAGTTTTTTTAAAAAAAGAAAATAAGTACAATGTAAAAACATGCATGTACACAAAAAGTGCATTGTATCAAACGATTAATTTAAATACATTAATTATACAGTAGTTAAAGACACTTAATGTAAAGTGGAACCTAAACTAGAAATGTTCCTCTTTCGGTCTCACTTCATTGGCTGCCCATATCTAATATAAGGCTATGTAACAATTTACAATAACAGGGCATGAATGTTAATGTATTAATACCTGAATTAATAGTTACTTCAACATGAACTTATGATTAGTGAAGATATGAACTAATCATGAACCAATGAAGAGTGATCCTCAACTACAACAGGAGTCATAATGATTCATGCTTGAATAACAGCAGCCTTAAACTTGTTAGTACATGTTTGATAGTTAATGCATTAATTAACATTTAGGGATAAACTAAATCAATCAGGCTCCATAAGAATAAAAAATAAATACTTTGACTTTGAAATACATTTAAACAATTTATTAGTCATAATTTAAACTATTGACATCAACATTAATTAGTTTTTACAATAATTTAAGTGAAATTGTAATTAATTTTATATAAAGTTCCAATGATTGCATTTTTAATTTAAATAAAATTGTGTGTATATACATGTGTAATAAATATAAATAAATAATTGTATATACAGTTTAAATGATTGGATTATTACAACAATTTCAGTAAAATTGTATATATATAATATAAGTGTATATAAAATTTGAATATGACAATCACCTGTCAATATGATATGATAATATGATAATATGATTTATTCGCGAGAGCAAATGTGCCACAAAAATAAATGCAATACTTACAGATACCAGCAAATGGTTCTCCTTCAAACCAAATGTCAAACCGTCTCTTCGTAACTGTCCTTTTGTACTTGTTGTGTCCGTCATTTGGTCAGATGGTGCTGTTTGCATCACAATGTAATTTAATATTTTAATATTACAATACAATCTAATAAATGCATTGGACATAATCTTTCATCTGCCTGAAGTTAACTTAAAGGAATGTTCAGAGTTCAGTGGGAGTAAAGTTCAGTCATTGCTAGTACATTACTGTAACAGAGGTGTGTTGTTAGGTAAAGACATACGACATGTTTAGATTTTTTTCTGGCTAGTCGTCATTGTAAGACTTTGTGAATGCTTGCAGACAAACCAGAAATACAGACGTTTGTGTGGTGATTCAAGACAATGCTGGTAGACTATCTGCTCACTTCTTGTGCGAACAACCTCATGTAAAAGTTACGGGGTTAAGCCGGGTTTATACCTGATGTCATCACAGCAACACTACTGTGTGTTGCTTTGAGACATTGCAATGGTTGATTCTGCTTTGGTCTATTTTCGTTGAAGAACTTCTGTAGAACTGTTGTGTATAAGCAGTATCACAAGGCTACAGCCATGCTAATATTTGGAACAACAGCACTTTTGCTCATGTAAATTGCTCATGTAAAGTGCTTAAATAAATTGCATTTTGTGTCCCCCCAAATTCTGCAATTTGTTTCATTATCCGTTTTGCAATAGGTCGGCTCTTCCCGCTGCTATGTTCTCTCGACACAATGCCAGTATGTGGAGCGTTCTCAAAAAATGCATCGGGATGGTAAGTCAAATTAATTTTACACATAGCCTACTGTACTAGTGTTTCTTCAACTTCAGGCACTTTATGCTCCAAAAATTTGATTGTAATCTGAAATAATTTTTTAATGTTTGTATTGTAAGGTTTGCATTATGTTTTTTGCCAGATTAATTATAATTCAGCCTGTTAATCAGTTATTCTCATCTTTAAATCTTCACAGGAACTGTCGAAAATCACAATGCCAGTGATTTTTAATGAGCCTTTGAGTTTTCTTCAGAGATTGACTGAATACATGGAACACACATACCTCATCCAGAAGGCCAACGCTTCACAAGACTCCATCCACAGAATGAAGGTAACTATATATTATAATTTTTTAGGCCAAATACCCCTTGGTGAAGAGAAAAATAGGGCAGGTACCTATTGAGTAAAACAGAGCTTTGCATTTTAAGCCTGGCGTATATTAGTCTCGCGTAGCCAGACCTTGAGACTGACGACAGAAGGTCTGGACTTTCATTGGCTTTTCATAGGGCCGTCTAACTGACATGTAAAGAAACCAATCACATTTCGTTTTGCTCCGCGTCATGTTAAAAGCCCCCTGAAATCAAAATTTACGTTTTTTAGCTTTTAGAATGAATATGTTAGCCTTAAGGTTATGAATAAGCTGGTGTGTTCCAAAACAATGACAAAATTCGTTTTAGGAGAAACTTACAGTCTCTCACTTCCGCTAAAATCAATCACAGATTTTTATGACATCACCGCGGACTTCAGCCTCTCATCACATCTTCTGTCCAATCAAATGCTCTCTAGAATGTTAAGCGTCCCGACCCCTATGCTATAAATACCACCTGGCCAAAGCGACTGTTGACACGTTGACACGAGCAATATCTCTTTTTTTCTGTGTTGACCTACACAGGTCGTTGCTGTAAATGAGAACTCGTTCTCAGTCAACTTACCTGTATAAATAAATAAATAAATAAATATGGGTTGGAGATTAGGGCTGTCAAAATGGCTGAAAAGCTAAATTCAAATTTCTTTCTTAAATATTAGCACAATTCGAATTATTCGAATTCTAAAGGCAATACTTAATGTTACAGTAAAAAAGTACTGTATTGTCTCCTATGCCCACAAGAGGGCGCAAGCAAGTGAAATTAGCAAATATAAACCTAATCAAGCATCGCATATTTTATTGAAATGAAATGACATTCACTTTTTAAAGTGCATTAACTTTTGAAACAACTGTTCTTAAATAAAATATAATTTCCTTAATGTGAATGCAAGGAAAATTAGGTTACAATAGTGCATAAAACTGTGTTATACCTGAGAAAACACACTTCAACAGACAGTACTACATAAACACAAAATAGCAAACTGCCATTCAGAAACAATCCACTTCTACTCACTACACATCCACATATTGTTTGTCATAAACACCAGACGCTCAACTTGATCTGCAGCGAGTGCTGTGCGCTTTTTGTTGACAATGTTTTCAGCTGATGAAAACACACGCTCATCTCTGACCGATGTGCCAGGAATGGTCAAGTTTTGGTCAACCAATCTTTGCCACCGACTGAGAGGGTTTTCGTCAGCAGGAAGCCTTTTTCCGTAATTTTTTCTAATTAACAACGCAGCCGCACCGCTGGTGCCGTCAAGTACGACTTGCAGTCTGTAAGGTAAACTAAACGCTATTGGCTATTTGAAAAGGGGGAGGAGCCATTTAATATGTCCTGCCTTAGCTTTCTGTTTCAGTGGAAATTACATCAATGTATCATACAAAGCTGCGCGTTCCAAGGCACTTCAGTGGGCCTTTAAGGGGTATGAAAACGTAAAGTTGATGTCTCTTCACAGACTGGCCTGCATCTAATAAATTATTCATTCATGAATGTTTTGCAAGTTTACTTACAACAATGGTGCCACAAACTTCACATACTTTTAAAAATCCAGCGTTTAATTGATCTTGATAAGCACTCAGTATTGTCACAGTTGTAAACATGATGGCTTTATTCTTCCGTGAGGGGGTTTGACATCACAACGGCTTTGTTTCCAGGTGGACCGTTAAAGAACACGACACACACGGAAATCCTGTAGAATTCAACCAATCAATTGACGACTTCCAAACTCCTTAAAGGGGTCATATGATGGTTCTAAAAAAAAAAATGTTTGTGTATATGGTTTAATGCAATGTGTTTACGCGGTTTTAGGTTAAAAAAAGTCATTATTTTACACATACTGTACATTATTGTAATGCGTCGATTTTTACAAAGCTCGTTCTGAAAAGCGTGGTGTGCTCTGATTGGCCAGCGATCCAGTGCATTGTGATTGGCCCAAAAACCTTAAGCGTGTGATGGAAATGTCCCACCCGTTACCATATTTGGAACATCAGCTCCCAAAGCAATAATGACAGGTGATAATGTCGGCATTACCTTATCAATTCAAGCCCGAATCTGATCCGGAAAATGCAGATGACCAAGCTGATCGATCAACTTTGCCAGCGCGACTGGACCAGATCGTATCAGATTGGTAAGGCTTTATTTAATTGGGGACATAATTACTGATTAAAATGCTTCCACAAAACTTTCTTTGAGGTCAAACAATAATTGGCAGAACTTTGACCTGAATTATACTATATGCTTTGCATTTAATTATTCAGCATACAGAATCCATTATCTAGATTTTATGTAATCTTATGTAAATACAGTACACTGCGTTTTATTAGCAGCGAATAGCTATTACATTGATGGAATTTTAGGTTTTATGCATAAAATTAATTATGACTACAGGCAAAAGATCTGAGATATAACAATCATACACTATAAACCTGAAATGTATATGTGATGGCTCTGAGACCATCAACTGAAACAAACTCTTAACATGTCAGTAATGTTAGGTTTCTTTGATTTTTGAGAGTGTGGCAGCGTTTGCGGTGTCAGCTGTGGCCTCGCAGTGGGAGAGGACCGGCAAACCCTTCAACCCTCTGCTGGGAGAAACCTATGAGCTGCTCAGGTCAGTGTCTGCTCATGTACATGTCAATGTTTCCAATGAGCTGATCACGTCAGTGTTTCTTCTGTCATCAGAGAGGATCTGGGGTTCAGATGGATCTCTGAGCAGGTCAGTCATCACCCGCCGGTCAGTGCCTTCCATGCCGAGGGCATAAAGAACGACTTCATGTTTCATGGCTCCATTTATCCCAAACTCAAATTCTGGGGAAAGAGTGTGGAGGCCGAACCTCGTGGAATCATCACCCTAGAGCTTCCCAAGTGAGTGGTTTCCAGCCTTACATGTGTGCTCCAGTAAACATAAGGAGCATGTGTGTATTCAAGAGCATGTCATGTTCTCACAGACATAAACATTTATTAAACAGCTTTATCACTGACATATTTATTTCTAATTTGTTGTTCCGCAGTCACAATGAAGCCTACACATGGACCAACCCTATCTGCTGTGTTCATAACATTATCATGGGACAACTGTGGATTGAGCAATATGGAAATGTTGAAATTATTAATCATAAGTAAGAGCAAATATCATGAAAGTATCATTAGGTGTAAATTAGATAATTGTTGCTTTATTAAGGTTTGAGAGGAACAAAGAGTCTAACTACTGCAGAAGACAAACACACAAATGATTTCACTGTGTGTTTTTTACAGAACTGGGGAAAGATGTTGTTTGACTTTCAAGTCATGTGGCATGTTTGGAAAAGAGTTGCATAAAGTGGAAGGATACATACTTGATAAAAGGTATGTAAACACTACTTAAATGACAAATATCTGATGATATTTTTGTCCCAGAGCCTCTAAATAGGCTTATTCAGTTTTACATGACTGTAGTGTGGTAAATACAACTTAAAACAGCTCTGATCCACTAATTTCATTGGATATGAGGTGTTCCAAGAGGGTTGATATTTCATATAACAGCACTGGAGCATTTCACTTTTAGTATCACTTTATATTCACAAAATAGGCCATTTTGGGTAAAAAAAAACCCTGATAAAGAAAATATTGGAAATTCATAAGCAATAAACATTAATTTAATTTTGATGGCTTAATGCTGCAAGTAGCCTATAATTGACTGTACAAAAACACGTTTTTGTCTCAAACCATGTCAGTGTCACTGCTTAATTTTTTTCATACTATATTATATTACTGTAAAGAATTGAACTGTCCTGCAGGAGATTTTGTAAATTATTTTTTTAATAGAATTTCTTGGTAAAGACTGGTACTCGAATCTGGTACAAAATTCTCAGGTAATTTAGCAGTGGCGGAACTAGAGTTTTATACATGGGGTGGCCAGGGGGTGGCCACTGCTACTTTCGGGGGTACACAGTACACACACACACACACAGTGGAAAAGCTTATGGAAGGAATTGGGTCACTCTGTTTGTGTCTATAAGTGTTGAACATCCAAAATATTTGCAGAAAACAAAGCTTAAGCACCAAGGAGATAAGATACCGTAGCATGTGTCTGTTATGTACTGCTGCGTTTATTTACAAAAAAGCTCACATTTACAAAAAAAAAACTGTTTTTTTAATTGTACTTGAAAAATGTAAACAATTGTATTGCCCATCAATATAAAATCTTATCCTAGGAAGATTTAATACAACATAATTCTTTCTTTATAATAATTTATAATTATTCTTTCTAATTATAATTATTTTTTTGTGTTCATTTTTGGGTGAACTATCCTTTTAATCTGGCAAAATCATCTCAACTTAAATTCCTGAATTGGGTATGTGATTGACTGCCTGTGTCTGGTAGATGCTCTGACCTGTTGCTGGTCCTGAAGTCCGACCACACTGACTCTGACTAGCCAGTGGTGATGCAAGGGCTGGGGTCTGTTTGCACCTGATCTGCCTGTTAGTCATTTTAAGCCAAAATGGGGGTCAACCTTGAACAAATTGCAACAGAAGCAAACTCAACAGAAGCAAGAGATTGGGTTTGGGACTGGGTCTGTGGGACTGTTTCTGGGGGACGAGTCTGAGGGAAGAACAGGAGACAATGGTAAGGAGAATGCAAAGGACAAAAGGTAAAATAAAAAGTGAATCCCCAGAAACAGTTTTCGAAACTTTCCCCTAATGGGATTCTTCTGGACTTTTTTTCCTTACTCAGGACATATTGAGGATACAAAATTATTTGAGTTTGCTTCTGTTGCAATTTGTTTAACCTTTTTTCATAAAATGACTGGACTATGTTTGTGCTTATTTAAAAAGTACTCTGATATCTCTCCCTTTCTTTTCATGTTTAATTGACCCTGTTCAAAAATATGACAAATTTAAAATATGATTCCATTCATATTTATATTCTAATCATCATCCAATTACCAACATTTTTATCTATTAAAAAAAAAAAAAATGGTGTTTTTGGTAATTTTCACAATTTCATGGCACCCCAGAATATTTTGTTGTATGAATATCTGAACATACCAAAAGAATGAACAGACAAAAAATTGTTTTATTCTAGCTTTGTGCGTCTTTTTTTATCAACACTTGAATGTTGGCAAGTTTCATAAGAAGCAACATGAGCAAAAAGCTGAGAAAATCGCATTTTTATCAAAGACTACATCTAGATCAGATTCAGAATGATGATCAAAACACAGTAGATCGAGTCCATCAACACCCTACACCCATAAAGCTTCATAGTCCTATGATCGCATTATGATATCACTTGTTTCTGCTCTTCTTTGCCTGCGTTTTGATCTCCTATCCTCACATTAGCTAGAACATTTGTATACTGTAACGTACACACGGCAAGGTACTGCATATGCGTGTATTAGGCCTAATGTAGGCTATTCGGAGCAAACCACCCTGATGCTAAACCTTAAAAACTTACTTCAGATATGATGTTTTCTTATTCGGTGAAGTTCGGTATCTTGCAATCATCTCTCGTCCTCTGCTCGTCCGTTTGAAAACTGCGCGCGCGCCGCGCTGCCGGCGAACGTAATTTTTTTTTTAAATCAGCAACTGCCAGTAGCAAATAAAATTTTGGGGTGGCACCCGGGGTGGCCAATCGCCTGTCAGGGGTGTCCAGTGCCACCCCGGACCCCCCTCTGGCTCCGCCACTGTAATTTAGTGACTTCTTAATT
This sequence comes from Abramis brama, assembly GCF_963993115.1. NCBI lineage: Eukaryota > Metazoa > Chordata > Actinopteri > Cypriniformes > Leuciscidae > Abramis > Abramis brama. The sequence goes on along the minus strand of NC_139969.1, from coordinate 38,078,165 downwards.
AACTGCTTGTTTTCAAAAATATGATTTAATACCACTAAGTTACATCAAGGGTCAAATAACATAGTTACATAGTTACAACTGCATGATGAAACCACTTTTTGTGTGTGTGTACAGTACATACGCTGTACAGGTCTGGTATAAAGAATGTTTTTGCTCAGGTGGCGAAGAATGTCCGCCCAATTCGCTCAGCAAGAAAAAGAAATTGAGCGAATATTGATCTTACTTCGCACTCTTTGATTGTTAAAATCAAATGTTGTGCTGAAATTTGCGCTCAGATTCTGTGAACAGTAAGGCTCGCCTTCTTGGTTTGATTGGCCATTTGAGTCGTTTTGACATTGACGAGCGCTGGTAGACGCCTGAGACAGACCCCTGGTGGTTACGGCCCTGGTACAGAAGATGTTATACTGTATGTGACAGTCATACTGATATTCAGTACAATAGCATGACTGCAAGTGATGCATTTACATTACATTTGCTATGACTTGGACTGATATTGGATTGAACTTATATATGAAATTTGTTCTTGAAAAAAAATTAGCTACATCTAACTAACAATTGGTCAAAAGGAAAATCTTTAACAAACAAAAGTGTGTACATTAATGAAGAGCCACACACAGTAAGCTGTCTGTAATACGATCGTTTTCTTTATGTCTGTCCAGTAAAAAAAAGGTGTGTGCTCTCTATGGCAAGTGGACGGAGTGTTTGTATTCTGTGGATCCAGCGACGTTTGACGCTCACAGAAAATCTGACGTAAAGCGTTCTGACAGGAAGGGAAGTACACAGGTGACTGTCGAGATCATGATCACGAATGTTGATTCGTTTTACATTTTTATGTAATATGTTGTTGAACATAAATATGCATTTTAAACCGTCAGAGCAGAAATTGACTATAGACTACTAATGTCTAATGTAATGTGTTTTACAAATGTTGCAGAGTAATAATGCGGACGAGGAGCCGGATGAAATGCCTCCTCCAGAGACAGAGACTGTGCAGGTGATTCCAGGAAGTGAGCTCATCTGGAGGATATCACCGCGACCAGACAACTCGGGAAAAGTATGCAGAATATTTCACTATTTGTCATTATATGCCCTTGTCATTATGATGTGGCTTTAATTTAGGCTTGAGATGAGCACAAGTACTTGGACGTGACTGCCATGATCGGTCATGATCATATGAGATGTGACCCTATGGGGCACAGCAATATTTATGTGTAAATTAACATTTGTTTCATTGTCGATGGGCCACCTGTACAACCCTGTAACTGTCACGGTATGTTGTGAGAAGAAGCACGAAGAAGAAGAATCAGGTTCAAATAGTACTTTAATTACATCCACAGGCATTTCCAACGATGGGTAGGCAGGCAAACATCAACATAGCATAAACGAGACCAGACAAAGAACACTGAAAACACAGGAACTTATACACTGACGATGATAAGGTGAACACAGCTGAACCGAATGACAAGTGTTACGCCCCGTGGCTCAAAAGGGACGCAACAAAATTTGGACACCTGAGAAAGCCAAACTTTTATAGCAAGGTATTTATTAACAAAAGGAAAACCATACAAAAACTGTGTAATGTAGTAGTCAGGCGTCAGTAGTGTCATGCTAGATGAATGCATGGGAATGTAATGTGCTGTGGCGTCATGGTGCATGCAAAAAAGAAACATAACCAAGCAAATTTCAAAAGCAATCAAATCAAATAGGCCGCGTGTCACTGATGTAATCATGTGGGAGGGTGGAGTAATCCGTCCAACGCTGGGGAAAACCCCATTAAAGACACAGGTCGGCACACTCCTCCCCTTAAAACGGGTCAGTCAAGAATCCCTGCAAATGACCAAACAAGACAATTGAGCCAAAAATGTAAGCCCCATGACTCCCAAGAAGTTAAGAGCCAAGGACAGCAGCCTGGGCAAGAAGGAAAAAAAGTAAATAAAGTTAAAATACACATTACGCATCATTCATAGGGGCACGTGACATTTTCAGACCCTCTGATGTGCCGAATGCCAAGGCAATAGGCCTGCAGAAACAAGGACCAACGTATCAGCCTTTGGTTCGAGCAGTGAAGAGAATTCAAAAACGTCAGTGGGTTTTGGTCGGTATAAATGACAACTGGTTGACTTGAGCAAACATAGATGTCAAAATTCTGCAACGCCCAAATCAAAGCCAAAGCCTCTTTTTCCACCACAGAATAATTCAGTTGGTAAGAATTAAACTTGAAAAGAAACTGACAGGCCGGACCACCCCCTGCTCATCAGCCTGTTGGAGGACAGCTCCAGCTCAAACCTGACTCGCATCAACCTGCGAAGAGAATGATCTTTCAAAGCAAGGAGCAGTAAGGACAGCAGATGAACACAATAGAGACTTAATATTTTCAAAAGCTAGCACACAATTTGAAGACCGTATGAACTTTGCCTTGGCTTTCAAAAGATCGGTAAGTGGTACGACAACTGCTGAAAAGTTGCGACAAAAGAAACGGTAGTAACCTACTAAACCCCAAAAACGCATAAGCTCTTTTTTGGTAGTAGGCGCAGGGTACTCTTGAATAGCTTGAATTGTAGCATTTAACGGTCGGACTTCACCAGGTCATCACACAAGTCATATTAGGTGACAAACGAGTGGCGGGAACAGAACAAAGGAAAACAGGAACCAATGAATACTAACTAAAAGTCTGTGAAAGTGAAACTAAGATGACACAGACGGAGTGTAACATAACGCCCCCACCCGGTAGGCACGACCTCGCACCATGAATGAAGCGCAGAGGTTCTTGAGAGAAGGGTGGAGGTTTGGGAGGGGGACGCGGTGATGGCGTCGGGATGGTGAAAGGGATAGTCGAGGGTTGGAGAAGAAGGCAGATGAAACCAAGTTGGTGAAGACAGATGGAGAAACCAAGGTTGCGATGAAGGGAGGAGCCAGGTAACACTCAGGATGATAGTCCAAGGCGGAGTGGATGAAGGAGCCAAGGGGAAATCCCTGCTGGGAAAACCAGGGTGATGGTGTGCTCTGTCTTCCCTTCCTCGGGCACAAGCTTACTCGTCATGGTGGGTGGAAGCTTCCAGTCTTCTCGGGGCTCAGGTGCTGTAAATCACAGGGATGACGGGCTGGGCTTTGGGCTTGGCTGGGATCGGGGGTAGACGATCCCCCGAGTGCAGACACCTGATGATACCGTCCCTCCAGCAAAGTCTGTAGGTGTCTGGAAAAACCTTTGGTGAAGTGATGTAGAACTAATGTCATCAAGACACTGTACAAGTGTACAGTTATTTAAAAAAAATAAAAAATCATCACCTAAGAATGACTGTCAGGCAGACATGATCAAGCATTCAACAATGTTGAATATGCAAGAAGACAACAAACAAACATGTTTGTACCAAGAAAATGATTTTCTTATATGCATTTTACCAACCCCTGTTAATACATACAGATTAACATTCCTGTTTTGTGACAAACTCTTTGTCTTCTTTCTCTTTCTGTCAGTACTATGCCTTTACATCATTCGCTCTGCAGTTGAATGAGTTGGATGCAGAGATGGAGCGAGTTCTTCCACAAACAGACTGTCGTCTGAGACCTGATATCAGAGCACTGGAGAGCGGACACATAGGTACATTAACCTCTTATTGTATTCATTCACCCATAAAACAACATCCAACCAATTTCTGAAATGCAGGATGGTTGAGTTTAGGCTGATACCTGTTTTGTCCTTATACCTAAAGCCCATGTTGAGCCTGCAGTCAAGCCTCCTGTTTTACTGACCATTAAGGTGGTGCTTATATCATAAACACCACACTCCTTTGTTTTGTACATTTGCATAATGCAAATAAAACTAATGAAAATGACAAAAGCACATCAACAAAAGCACTAAAAGTTCAACTAAAATTAAAATGAAATAACGCTGGAACATTGGAATGCTGTTGCAGTGCTCGTTAAATATTATGTAAGGGATAATGTAGAGCGAATGTAGAGCTTTGTGTCGGGGTCCCAATCGGCCTGTCGGGGTTGTATTCGCTATAACAACCGCCTCGCTCTACATTATCCCGCTTATTACATGGCTACCTACCAAACAAATCAATAATTTGACACAAAATATTGATTTAAAAAGGAGTTTATTGATTTAAAAACGATTGCATTGCTTCCGCTAAAGAAAATAGTCCGTTCCGTCTCTACAGTTAGAATCCTGCGTCCATAGCAACGCTCTGTTTTTCATGGCAACGGTGTGTTATACTTAGCAGCGGTCGGTTATCAAGAAATAACAGACCGCATTCTACATTAGAATTCAACCAAGCCATGTAATAAATATCTTTAATATTAAACGTATATCAACATCCTGCCCTCAATGATGGACGACAGATCATCAGTCCTTGATCCATCCATCACCAGTTATTGTTCAACTTTATATATAATGACATAATATAAAACGACTTAATTATATATTGCATTGCTGCTGTTTCCCCAGATGTAGCCAGCGCAGAGAAGAACAGACTGGAGGAAAAACAACGCATGGCTCGGAAAAATCGCTCCCAAACAAATGAAGAATGGAAAATAAGGTTTGAAATGTTAGAGGAGTTTTTCTGCATTTTTCCATGTTCATCTTTCTTTAGTGTGTAATTTTGTTGCTGTTTCAGCATGAAAAAGGTCTGCAAAGAACACAGTTATTCTCTATATCAGTGTCAGTGTTTCTGAACTCCCTGAAGCGCCTCCATTGTAGTCTTGAGATTCTTCCGGGAACGAACACGTCACAATATTCCTCATTTAAATAATTCATATGCAGAATAAAGGGGCGGGGCCTGGTTGAGTTAGTTAGTAGTGTGTTGAAACTGGCGGTTATGGTAAGGGGCGGGACATTCCCAAACACAAAGTGCTTTACCAATCACAACACACTGCTCCAGCCGACCAATCAGAGCACAGTGTGCTTTTCAGAAGGAGGGGCTTCATAGAGACAGGAACTAAACAGAGTGTTACTGACAGACTGGGAAGAGAGGAGCTGCAACAATGGAGAATATTGGAAAAATAAGGTGTTTTATGAACATTAAAGTATGAAAACCTGTCCTTGTAGAGCCTAAAAACAACATCAAGAGTTAGTAAAAGGGCACAATAGGTCCTCTTTAATAAATACACATCAGAGTACGTAACAGAGTCTTCTTTGTGCTAAAACGACTACTTACCACTAAGTGAGGTTGATCTGCACAACAATCAGAAATGAACTGTTACTGAATTTATCCTGATCCATTAGTTTAAGATCCAGTTATACAGGTAAAGCAATGAATATTCATTAGTTCTAGACAGGAGGAGATTCCACAGATTTGAACTTCATCACACATGTAACAATGAATGTAAATACGCTCTATACACGAACGCTGCTGACATATTTCCGGTAGAATCTCAGCCAGCTTCTTTACTTCCGCATAGCGCGTTCTATAGCGCGTGTACTAGCGCCAAAACTTTCTTAAAATTCATTTTCTCCGAAACGGAGACAACGATTTTTTAAACCGATTTGCTAGTCGGATTTCGCATGATATGAGAGAATACTCACCCTCAATGTTGTCGATGTAGCTCGAAATATATCATTTAAAGCCCTTCTCTTTCTTACTCTTAGGTGTGACAGCTAACTGCCTCACAATATTGTTAACATCATTCACGTTAACCGCTGGAACTTCTTGTAAACAGCGAGTGTAATTTACCATTATCTCCACCGAATGCAAAAACGGCTTCCGACGCAGCATCGGATGTAACTGGGCGGGCTGAGACAAAACACGGAAGCGATCATGCATAGAGCCAGTTGTTGTGGGTGTAGCCAACATTTTGATACATTCAATTCAATTCAATTCAAATTTATTTGTATAGCGCTTTTCACAATACATATTGTCTCAAAGCAGCTTTACAGAAAGTGCATTTCAGAAATGTACATAGAAAAATACAGTTAGTTAATCATGTATTAATTTAGGGCATAATATATCGCCAGCGTTGAGTTGTCTCTTCACAGGCGTCGAGTCGTCTCTTCACGAGTGTTGGGGCATCTGAAGGTTCCATGAGAGGCTGGATACAAACTGGAACTGACGAACTCTAGTCGAACTAGCGTCCTGAGATAACAACAGAAAAGCAGATGGGAAATAATTAGCATAGCTGCTGTTCATAATATTAATGCATTCGATATGATTCAACTGTAGTATAAAAGGTAGTATTATGCGAACGCTTGGCTAAAGAGATGCGTCTTTAATCTAGTTTTAAACTGGGACAGCGAGTCTGAGCCTCGAACAATATCAGGAAGGCCATTCCACAGTTTAGGAGCTAAATATGAAAATGCCCTCCCTCCTTTAGTGGACTTAGATATCCTAGGAATGACCAATTACATACCAAAACATAATGCCTGTGTAAAATTTAAGAACAAAACAATGATTATTGTCTTTATCATCATTTATCATAATGATAAACTAATTAAGCAGTATAATTCCAGTGTTTACCTAGAGAAGCTGACTCATTTTCCAGACCTCACACACCAAGCCGACGTCAAAGAACTAGCGGCGACTGCATCTGGGACAAAAAGCTGTGCTTGAACACACCGCAAAAACTACAGCTGACTGTCAATTAGCATGTGCGTTCTGTGCCTGCGTGTAAGGAAATAACCGTCTAAATCAGCAGGTATCAGTAGTCTATATTCGCCATTAAAAAAACTAGGACTAGGACACAAACCGTGAACAAAGCAATGCTTGCTTACCATTTTGAATATCAATCACGTTGACCACTTTCTTCATTCCTGGCGGCTCGTTATGAAAATATTTGCGTATTGGAAAGCTCAAAATTATAACAGCCTTCTAAGTCTGTACTGTCTTGACTTCTCTGCTCGCTTTCATCACTTTTGCTTTTATTCTCATACACTGACTCATTCGCTAAACTGAGCAGCCAATCAGAGTTCTCTCTCTCACAGACGGCCATTCAACATGCTGAATCGGGTGAACTGCCACAGACATAAGCCCGACTAGTCAGTGCCTTCTTGACTTCTTTGCTAGCTTTCATCAGTTTTATTCTTATACACTGACTCGCTAGAGCTGACAAGTGGAACATACCTCAAAAACTACCCTGACAGACGCTCACAGACGGCCCAACGCCCAACAGTCGTCTTGGTGTGTCATGGTCCTAAAGGGTCTGTGTGTTTACAGACATCAGCAGTGATTGCGATCTGCATGAGTCTGTGTGTTACAGAGAGAATGATAGCATTGATCTACACCTTAACATCAAACTCATGTTTACACACAGGTGGTTTCATCAGGGGTCGAGCCCTCACACCAAAGCTCCAGATTGGCTCTACAACGGCAGCTACTGGAACAGGAACTACTCACAACTGCCTGACATATACTGACCTCAAACTACTGCAGACATCTGGGGGAATGGAGTACATGTACAGTACAAACATCCTACTGTTGAGGAAATGCATTGAGTTTATATAAATGCATCACTGATATGGTGATAAACTGACAAAGATGATAAAGGGCATCATGATGTAAAATATAATAGTGTTTCTTGTACAACTCCTTTAAATAGATTAGGATCTCATTAAAAGAGCAAATGATTCACATCCATTTCAAATGTTCCAGGGTGAGACATAAATATTCTGAAGATATATGATGTGAAAATACTCTAGTCAACTTAGATTTAAATCGATTTAATGTGAATATTGAAAAGTTTTGCTGAAGAGTGTTTTGGAAGGACCTAAAATCTGCTTGTGTTTGACAATGATGGCACTCTGCATTTACAATAATTTGTGTCATTTTAAAGCAAGTTATAAAATTCTTAAAAGAAATGGCACATTTTTTTCTGTATATTCATGTTATATGTCCATAAAACGTTGCACCCTGAAAAGTGCAAAAACTTCATCATGTAAACACAATGTTTATTCATTCCATGTAACACTTTTTACTGTTGCTAAATAAAGGCTTTCTGAAACTTCTTTATTGTGACAAAATGTAAATTATATAGTGATACCATGAGCTTCTGTGCCATCTATTGGTTTGGAGGAGAATAAAATAAAATGTGTAATGTAAATTCCACCGAATCTACCCATTCTTCTGTCTTCACCAACTCGACCTCGGTCTACAGGCCCGCCAGATCCATCCTGGTCTTTGGAGTGACGGCCTAAGCCTATGACTTCCGACCGTCCGGCTTCTCATTGGTCCACATTCAGTTTCTGCCCTTAAACCTCTTGAGACTAAATCCTAAGGTTTAGGTCCAGACCACCATAAAAAGTCTTTAGGGCCATTTGGATGCAGTAGCAGTGGCTGGCTGAAGCAAAGAGAGGCCACAATAATCCATCCAAATCCATTCATAACTGTTTGAAACCTTAAAATTGATGTAACATACAACATTCATTTCACACTCAGAGAAATAAGTATTCTCGATGAGTATTCTATTTGTAGTGCAAATTAAGGTACAACGTACAAATGAATGCATGCATGACAATTCAGTCTTTTTCCATCATGTTTGGACCATATATGCTTAGAACATTGCCAAAGGTTTTCTGGTGGCGGTTTGGGAAGTGAGTAATGAACTGTTAAAACTTTAAGCCCGGGACACACAAAGCCGACATCAAAGAACTAGCGACGGCGAAAGCTGACTGTGTTGTCACCTCTCGCCGGCTGCATCCCGGCCAAAAAACTGCGCTTGAACACACAAAAATGTCTAAAGGCGACTGTCAAAAAGCATGTTCTGAGCCTGCATGAAAGGAAATATCTGTCTATACCAGCAGGTATCAATATTAGTCTATTTTCGTCATTCAAAAAGGGAAACCGAAACTAGGACTGCAGATATACAAACCGTCAACAAAGCAGCGCTTGCTTACCATTATGAGTATCAATCTCATGTTATTATGGAAATATTCAATCATTCAAATGTTCAGCTAAGATGACGTAAAATTATAACAGCCATCTCTCTGTGCCGTCTTGACTTGCTCACTTTTGCTTTTAATTCTTGTGCACTGACTCGTTCGCTAAGCTGAACAGCCAATCAGAGTTCTCTCTCTCACTGAGGGCCCGACGCACATTCAGCATGCTGAATCGGCCAAAAAAAAAAACTGAAAGCGTCCAACTAGAGCCAACAGTGCGGAACACACTGAGAAACCTAAGCCGACTGACACTCAAAAATCTTGGTGTGTCCCGGCCTTTAAAGACACTGTTCTAACTGTGAGTAAATGAGTTCCACAGGGGAAAAGAAGGGTCAACAGACACTCCTTGTTCTGAGTCTCCCATCCAGTGAAACAACAACATATATGACCAAGTTCTGAGTCACCGGTCCGTCCATTTACAGATACACTGTACCATTGTGAGTCTCTTAAGGGAATTAACACATACACCGTTCTGAGTCTCTGACCTGTGAAAGAAAAGATTCCATGATCTGAGTCTGCAGCTTTTGAGGCAGCAACAGATACAACCACATTCTGAGTCTCCAGTCTGAGGAAAGAGACATTAACAGACATACTATGTTCAGTGTCTTCATCCAGCGGGACGGTAACAGATACAGCATATCCCGAGTCTCCATGCCAAAGAGACAAAAGCGGATTGACCAAGTTCTGAGTCTCTGGCTCAGAGAAGCAAATTTGCAAAAAGCTTAAGCTCCAGAGAACAAACTTTTACTTCAAGGTACCCACCTCTGTGTGTTCCAGATTTTAGGACCCTTGTAGTGCTCCAGGAGATCAGCATCCCATGCATTGTCACCCAGCACAACCAGTGGAAGACGTGCAATGCAAACCTCTTTCCAGAGACCATGGCATTGTTGTATAATATATTATAGTATATGATTTTCTAATTTACATTAGAGATTATATAGCTGATGCCAGTTAAAAACAAATAATTTCATATGCGTTTTTATGCATACGGTTCTTCATCACCATATTAGTTTCAGAGAAACAACAGTTTATCTTTCACTAAGATAATGTAACTGCCATAGCCACACACATCTTAAACCACTTGTATTTTAAGCATAATATGCATTTTATTCCTTTATAATTTATGGTATTCATTTACTATTTGTGTTTATTTACTTTATTTACTCTTTTTTATCTTTTTGTTAATACAATTTATTTTATTACACTTGTCTTCCTTTTTGTGTTGATAATACAGTAAGAGGCAAGTTAGAAGTTGTCTGATATCTCACAAATCCAACAGATTGATCAGATGACAAACTTCTTTCAATTTACATAATCTTTATTTGTTCAACAATCTTTGCTCTTCACTGGAAGGGTGGAATTCGTTGCTGGTGCCCCACAATTAAAGAAGGAAGGAGTCATCTGACACTCTCGCAGTCACCTTAAAACATTATCCCCGGTTTCACAGACAAGGTTTAAGCCTAGTCCCAGACTAAAATGCATGTATCAGCTGTTTTAACTGAAAGCATATCTTATATGTCAGTGCCATTGTTTTGTCTCAAGATGCACACCAGTAATGATTTTTTCAAAGACATGTTTATAAAAGCTGCTTAAATTTCCTAACTGAACTAAGGCCTAATCCTGGCTTAATCTAAGCCCTGTCTGTGAAACCAGGCCATTTTGGTGGTATTTGTGAGAACCCCTACAATACATAAAATTATTCATGAAAATTACAAACAACAATGATATTGCCAAAGTTCTTGTTAATTATTTTAAAAGGTTATATAAGATACTTTTATTAATGATAAAATGTAAGGAAATTAATTGTAAAAATGCACTTGAACATATAACAAATATATAAACTACAGTCAATCCAAAATTTATTCAGACACCTTGCTATCCTAACTTACATAAATTAACTAGTGTCCTATGTACCACTAGTAAAAAATATATAAAAATTATATATGGTGTCTGAATAATTTTTGGTTTTACTGTATGTCCTTTGTATTAATAAAACATTTGTTGTATATCTGTATGTTTATATGAGTAGGATTGCGATAATGTCCTAGAATTTAAATGAATGTAAGTGTGACAGAGCAATACCAGGTTTCAGACACAAGGAGTTTCGACTACGCCACCCATGGGAATTTCACCCCGGGAAATATGAATGATACCTAAAAATTTAGGTCACACAGGTTCGACTCTCGTAAGGAAGTGGGCGGAAACGTGGGTATCATGAAGAAATACAAAACTTTATTAATACAAAATACTATTTAAAAAAGAGTGTGAGATTCACATTAAAATAATCTCCATTGCACCAGGATGTGTCTGATGACTTGTTAGTGCATGGCTGACATCGACTTCAAGACAAACAAAAACAACAAATGACATACAACTCACATCACTATTAATTACACAACTGAAAAGAAAAGAAATACAACCTTACAGGGCCAGGGTTCACCACATGGAGAAGGGGTCACAAAGCTAGTAAATCAAAAGCACACTTGCACACACACACCACCGTGCACGCAGCTTACGCAACCACAACACTTCAAAAGTGTGGCACCGCCCGTAGGAGGAGCACCACCACCACCACCACAAGAGACCCGTCACCCGTGGGAACCCGGCGACTGAAAGAAAGAAAAACAAAACACTTCAGAACAGTTACAATAAATCACAAATTGATTATATCACTGATCACAAAAACAAGACGAAAATAAAGTCATATCAAGTCACAAACAATATAGATGTTGGTACAAATAGAAAAAGAAAGAAAACAAAAAAACAAAACAAGTTAACTTAATTCAGACCAGCTTAAAAGGAGCAACCGCGAGGTTACTTTCTCCTTATTTCACAAAGTAGTGAACATCGACTCCAAAATACAATACACTAATATTTAAAGAAACCAGACAGCGACAATCCTCCTGATTAATTGGACGATGCGGCGCTCTCGCAGTATGGCAACGGAGAAGCAACCGAGACGGCAACTATAGCAGAAACAAATCGCTCACGAGCGGGAGAGAGAATCCGAAAAAGTGGAGATAAGCTCTATTATCCCTTTACAGGCACAGATATACGATATTCATATAACTGCCGTTCAGCTGAGATACAGGGAACACTGAAAGGTTAGTAGTCTTAGCATCCACTTAACACAAGCCGAGGGAACCAGGGAGGAGAAAAGACAGGCTGTGTTCACTGTCAACAACGGAAAGAGAGGAGGAGCCGGACGTGACGCCTCCCAGGCCATGACCAACCAGCTCTTAAATAGTGGATCCTCCCTGCTAATTGGTCCTCACAACCGTCAATCACCACCACTCGTCCTATTCATTCGGTTACATAAGCGTATGCTTGGAATTGAATGGCACTGGCAAAGGGTTGAGCTCGAAAAGTTTTACACTTGACACTCTTTTACTTTTTGGTGGTCTTGATGGAATAAAACTGATGAGAGCTTTTGCCTACATTTTGGTGTGAATATCCTCTTTTTTTCCTTTCATTGCATCTGGGTTTAATCTACGCACCTGTTGTTTACATTTTGGTGTGGTTTGATGTTCACCCTGCTGCTCTGCTCAACTACTCAACTGTGACGATATATAACCACTTCTCAACAATATAAAGCATGTAACATGCAGACAAAAGTATCACATTTTGTTCAAGAAATTAACAAAAATTCCAAGCCTTCCAAAGCCAAACAAATTGCTTTGTGTGAGGAACAGATCATTGTCCCTATCCACCATAACAAAAATCTCAGACAAATCCCAGATACATAAGGCACACATATATGTAAGGGATAATGTAGAGCGAGGCGCGGTCGCGAATCAGCCTGCCGGGGTTGTATTCGCTATAACAACCGCCTCACTCTACATTATCCCGCTTATTACATGGCTACCCACCAAATAAATCAATAATTTGACACAAAATATTGATTTAAAAAGGAGTTTATTGATTAAAAACGATTGTATTGCTTCCGCTAAAGAAAATAGTCCGTTCCGTCTCTACGGTTGCGTCCATAGCAACGCTATGTTTTTCATGGCAACGGTGTGTTATACTTCACAGCGGTCTGTTATCAAGAAATAACAGACCACATTCTACATTGGAATTCAACCAAGCCATGTAATATATATATATATATATATATATATATATATATATATATATATATATATATATATATATATATATATATATATATATATATATAATTATTATTTTATTTTTTTTCAGAATTTTGTAGCAGGAAATTACTAGTCATATTTTTCTTATATATCAACTATGCATTCTGATTGTTATGTGAATTGGTATGTTTCGTCAGGCTGTGAAGAATTAGAGCTGAGTATCATCTGTGTAACAGTGAAATTTAACACTATGATTCCTAATGATATCTCCCAAGGGTAGCATATACAGGGTGAAAAGCAACGGTCCTAGTACTGAGCCTTGAGGTACTCCATTCTCTTGATTTACTGCTACAAATTAATAATGGTACAATAATTGATAGGTACGATTTGAACCATGCTAATGCAATTCCACTAATGCCAACATAATTTTTGAGTCTATTCAAAAGAATGTGTGGTTGACAGAATCAAATGCAAAACTAAGGTCAAGTAACACTAATAGAGAGATACAACCACGATTGGATGATAAGAGGAAGCCATTTGTAATTCTGATGAGAGCAGTCTTCTACTAAGATACGGTCTAAATCCTGATTGGCAATCCCAAAAAAAGGAACATAGTAGAAGCAGACAATCTGGCTTTTTTCTTTTTGGAAAGCCAGATTGTCTGCGCTTTCTTTCCCTCCATGATTGCTGGAGTGATTACAGAACGCTTTGAGGTCTCGGAGACTAAATCGGTCACTCTACTCGTACACGCTGTTCGAGAGCGGGTTTTAGTCTAAATTGACATGAAAAACTTCATGTGTTGCCTTCTTTTGGTGCTATTTTTAAGAATATAAAACCTTATTATTCAATATTAATTACACGTTCTTTTTCTAATTGAATAATGATGACATTTTTGGGTGATCTATCCTTTTATTGCACGGTTCAGACGTACAAAAAATGTCAGATTAAAATAAATGTGAGCTAAATATTCAACTTTCTTTGGCGTGTGAAGCGTTTCAAATTAAGTGGTCCTTTTATGCTTGTTCGAATATGACCGTTCATGTAGTGTGTAATAGAGCTGTTTATGAATTTAAAAGGTCTGCAAAGTTTCAAAGATCCAAATGCAGATACATGGAGTTATTTTCTCCCAAAAGAAAAAGCGATTCTGAACAGCCTGAAATAATTCTTCAGTAAAATACATTCTGATTTCCTGTTCGAACCCACGCATGTTTGTAACAAACTTGCATAATGCCAGCCTGTGGTCTTCATTGACCATACGACCATTTTACCCCGGCCTCATGTAGTTGTAGCCGAGACTGGAATTGTCTGATTCGTGTTGTTGAGAAGCCAATCCACTTTGCATGCATTTCCAAAGGATGCGGACTCATGCTGGAATTGATACAGTAAAACGAACGCCATCGTTACTGTTCGTATTGCTGTGTATCAAGTGCCGAGGAAGCCTCCGGAGCTGAAATTCAGATATGCTAATAGCTATTCAATTTTGATAAATCACCAATCACAACAGGTGATCCCCTTTTAGACACTGTGAGAATAAATCTGATGCTGCAATGTATATTATGAGAACATTTTGTGTGAGAAGTGTTTTTTGACCTTGGATACATGTAAACCAATTGAAGGAGAGCTCTTAAACAAATATATGTATATACATATATATAGTATATAATATATATAATATATATATATATATATATATATATATATATATATATATATATATATATATATATTGGTTAAAGTGAAATAAGAATTTGGTCATATTGCCCATCCCTAATTTCAGGAAGTGTGATAAGCTTACAGGTGAAACTCGAAAAATTAGAATATCATGCAAAAGTTACAATTTTGATGCTTATGAAAACCCCAAATTCAAAATCTCAGAAAATTAGAATACTACATGAAATCAATTTAAAAAAAAAAAGGATTTTAAATACAGAAATGTCGGCCCTCTGAAAAGTATAATCATGTATATATGTATATAGTTATATATACTAAATATATTAGTTTCACCTTTTAATTTGAATTACTGAAATACACAAACTTTTGCACAATATTCAAATTTTTCGAGTTTTACCTGTATATGTATAAATAAAAAGAACATTTTCCCAGAGAGTGAGAAGATACAAAATGCATTATTTTAAGCAAGTGAACTACATCTGATGGATCTGGTTATCCGGCAAATGAAGAAACACAATCAAATGAAAAACATTAACAATAGTGACCAGACACAAAATTAAAAAAATTTGGACAGTTATTATTTTATTTCTGTATTTTGAGTTATTTTTTAAAAGCGGTATGGTGTATAACATCTGTTAGTGCATATGTCCACTTCGCCTTTCTTTCAACTTTAATATGTGGTTCTACATAAAAGTTCAGGAGGCGTCCAGCCTTGAACCCGGAGGACGTGTCTGAGCCGCGTGATTGAGGGAGTTTGAATGGGTTTGAGTGAGAACATCCGACTGGCAAGTAAGAACATCCGACCTGCTGGCGTGGGACTGTGGACACTCATCAAATGGCAGTTTTGGTGTTTGTGATGTAGAGCAGGTAAACAGACGTCTCGAGGAAACTATCACAAGTATCCTTCCCGACGAAACTGTTCCTGTAAGATATCCTTGTACTCGTCAAAGCCTCCGTCCACGCGGTGCACTCGCCCGGCCTCACAAACCCAGAGCTCCTTACAAACTATCCGGATCAGACGCTCGTCGTGGGACACCAGAACCACACCACCCTGACAGAAACACACACACACACGTCAAGTTTCTGCAGACAACACTTAATTAGCTGCTGCTACTCCCTGCTGTTTTGTTTTACATCAAGTGATTACAATTACATAATGAAAATGCTGTAAACACCTCAGAAGTTCACATCAGATTTGTTTCTTCAACGTGAAGGACAACATTAGCAGATTCTGCACTTACTTTGAAAACGTTGAGGGCTTTTGCCAAGGCCTCGATCGTCTCCATGTCCAGATGATTTGTGGGTTCATCCAGAATGTAGAAGTTGGGGCTATAAATGAAAGTCAGAATATGTAAATGAAGGCCATACGGTGTAAACACAGTTCAGAGGGCGCAAGTGAAGGTCAGTCAATGAAAGTGAGGCCCTGTTTGCACCTGGTATTAAGATGTGTTTTGGTCGATCGGATCACAAGTGGATGACACTAAATACAGGAGTAAACGGGGTTTAAGAGGTTTTGAGCTTGTCCACTTTTGACCACTTCCACAGGAAGTTGAAAACACATTTAACCGGATTGCTTTCGTAGTGTAAACACTCATGTGATCGAATGTGTTCAAACAGCCACTAAAGACCGTCTTCTCTCCGTCTACTGACCTCATGAGTAACATTATGGGAAGAGCTCGAGCCAGACGGGATTTAAACTTTGTCGGCTGGAGACCCAAGTTTGGTTTAAAGGTGAAAATGTACCAAGCACAATGTTCTCTCACCATTCCTGATTTCTAACACTCACTCACAGCGTTCGGCTGGTCTTGTGTCTGTCAGAGCAGAAACTAAAGCTGAAGCTCTCCGTGTGTTTTTCCGTCATTTCCGGGCGTGTTCATTTTTAAATTGCATGAGCTTTAGTCGATTAGATCAAAAGATTTAAAAAAAGCCCATATATTTACCCTCCCGTAGACCCTCCCCTTGAAGAAATCAGTGGTTGAAAGTGGAAAAAGAGACGGATTAAAACACCAGGTGTAAACGGGAATGTCTCTCGTCTACTTGTGATCTGATCGACCAAAACACATCATAATAGCAGGTGTAAACAGAGCCTGAGGGTCAGGTGATGTAAATGCAGGTGTAAATGTCCATTAGAAGCAGGTTATTGTGGTTAACTAAAACCATAAGAAACATTTGTTACTTGAGATAAAATAAATGTTAAAGGCACAATATGAAAGTTTCACCACTAGAGGTCACTTATTCAAAACAATAAAGACACAGCTTTAAATTGGGGACTACTCTGGATTTAAACATTGTTGGAAACATTTGGGATAACTTGTGTAAAGTACACAAGTCAACAAAATATATAACATTGTTTTAGTGGGATATTTATATTTTATTGTACCTTTAACTGAAATAAAATAGAATCGAATAAAATAGAAACTTTATTTCAGGCAACATTTCTCATTTTCATTTAGTTTAACTTGATGTACTAAAATAACTAAAGCTGAAATTAATAAAAAATAACTATATTTATATAATTACAACAAACAACTAAATTACTAGAACTTTAACTAAATGGAAAATATAAAAGTAAAAAAAAAAAAATTGTATTTGTAAAAATTGTATCTCAATGATATTACTATGACACTGGTTAGATTAGTGTTTTACCAGGGCATGGTCATCTGAGCGAAAGCCACGCGGCTCTTCTGTCCTCCTGACAGACTCGCCACCGGCCGCGTGGCCAGTTCCCCCGTGATGCCGTATCGACCCAACTGATGACGGTACTCTTCCTCCGTTTGACCTGATCACAGCAACACAGAGGAGACGGTTCAAACTTCAGCTAAATGGACTTAAAGTCCCCCTGTGGTGAAAATGCAGCTTCTAATGTTGTTTATATGTCTATGTGCTGTTTTTAATATGCGAGTCGACTCCATTGCTGAGTATTTTCTCCTTAAAACTGCAGTGAACCAAAGACAGTCTCAAAAACACGGTTTGAAATCGCTGGTGTTTCTGACGTCACAAACTACCTTGTAACCAATCAGATCAACGTGTGATCGTCAACCAGTGGATCTCTGAGCTGAGTGAGTGGAGGCGGGGCTCATTTGCATATTCATAGAACCGTGTATACTTAATGAGGCAAGGGTGTAGAGTTACATTCAAGATATTTTAAGACGATGACATTTTTTCCAGGAAAAATCGTTTAAATATGGTGATCAAAGATGAGTTTTAAGGGATAAAATTATTGCCTACAGGGGGACTTTAATATTAGTAGAAACAATATTCGTTGGCAAGTAATGCAGGGCGGGTTGGATGACACTGTTATTAGTTAATATTACTTTCCCCACCCACACAACTATGTTTTAAAGACAATAAAAAATGATTGACTTCATGTTGACTTTAAATGCGTCAATCACACAGATGATATGACATGAGTGACAAGGCCTAGAATAACAGTTTGACATTCTCAGTGTGAATGATGTGACTAATATCTTCATTAATGAACAGGACTTGAGACATCAGAAGTGTCTCTGTAGGGGTCAGGGGTGTAATCCTGATGGTTTTGATGATAATGTAAGTGGCAATTTGAGGCATTACCGGGAAATCTGTTCAGCAGCAGCTCTATTGAGCAGACATTGAGGTCCAGTTGATCCACGTGATGTTGACTGAAATAACCAATCTTCAAGTTTCTGTTTGAAAAGACACAGAAACGTGAGAGACAGACAGACAGGCAGGTTATAGTCTCTTCGGTGTGGCAGTGAAGCTCACCTGTGGGCGTATCTGACACCGTTGATAGGCGTCAACTCTCCCATTAGCAGCTTCAGTACAGTGGATTTACCAGCTCCATTCTCTCCCACCTACAGACACAAAGACCATCAATGAAAGATGATGTGCTCTCGGTTAACTGATAAGAGTTACTGGTAACACTTTACTTTACAGTCCTGTTCCGCATGTACATACTAAGTGCTTATTATAGCATTTACAATAACTAGGTACTAACCCCGATCCCCTAAACCTAACCTAAACCCATGTAGTTACCTTTTATTACCAGTACTTTCTTGGATAAGTACACTGTAATCACACTAAGTATACGTAATGTAAAATATAGTGTAACCGAGGATAACACTTTATTTGGTTACACTTTATTTAATGTGTCATTGTTACAGTGTAATAATATATTTAAGTACTTACTATAGGGTTAGGGTAGGATTAGGATTTAAGATTTAGTTGCATGTAATTATGCATAATTTACTGTTATTACTATGGTAATATGGCATGTAACATATGTAACAAGGACACTATAAAATTAAGTGTTTCCCTTTATTTTAAGGTGACGTAGTTACATGTTACTACATGTACTTCGTATAGTAATAACAGTAAATTATGCAACTAACCCTAACCAAACCCTAACTATATATTAAGTACATGTAGTTAATTAAGATTGCGAGTACAATGTAACTACGTCACCTAAAAACAAAGTGTAACCTTTCACAGTCTTGTTCGCATTTACTGTAAATACCATGTACTTATTATAGTAGTTACAACATTTCTGTTGCATTTGAGAAACATCAAATGGCAAACGACACGAAAGCTTGGCTAAACCCTTCTTCTAGTGTGAGCTTTGCAGCGCGGACCGTTTATCAGCAGCGTCATAACAGGTTTACTCGCAGGCCGATCTCGATCACGCGACACTGTTACAACTACTCAATAAACTAAATATATATTTATAACTATCTAGGTTTCACAGCTGTTACGTTAAAAAATGTGGCTTTTACAATCATTCTAAACAATGGTAATAGTGATCGCCTCAGAAAAGGCCAGTAAGCTCTGGAATTGGTTTGCAGAGCTAGACAAAGTTGTTTAGTGTTATTGCGAACACATACGATGCAGATGCGAGACTCGAGATCCGCCGAGACGCTGAGGCCGTTGAAGAGCCGCTGGTCGGGCGAGTATCCGAACTCCACCTCATCCAACTGCAGGATCGGAGGAGACAGCTTCTCAAAGTTATCCGGGAAACTGTTGGAGATCAGAACCAAACACACGTTCACTTCTGAACACACACTACACACACACACACACACACACACACACACAGGAAGACGGAGCGAAACTGACCGTAAGATGGCTTCAGACTCCTTGACCAGGGGCTTGAGTTCAGGCCTGTGACACACACACACACACACACACACACAGAGGGCGAGTGAGCGAGTGTGAGTGTTTGATCAGTGAGTAAACATGAGCTGCTCGTGTCACACTTACAGTTTCTCCAGCAGCTTGAGTTTGCTCTGCACTTGAGCCGCTCTGTTGGCGTTATATCTGAAGCGGTCGATGAACACCTGACACAAGCACAACATTAACATGCGTTTCAACTGGCAGCTTTGTCTACAGATCAGAAGCACTGTCAGTTTATGGTGGACTGAGAAAACTGTGTGTAAAAAGTAATTCAGTAATTGTGGTGAATCAGCATCAGGCATGGAAAAACCCACATCGATCAAATTATACTCACAATATTTGAAGAAAATTTTTTGAAGCCATAATTCATATAGAAGTTACACTACTGGTCGAAAGTTTGGAATCATTAAGATATTTTAATGTTTTTGAAAGAAGCCTCTCATGCTCAGCAAGGCTGCTATTATTTGATTAAAAATACAGTAAATACTGTAATATTGTGAAATATTATTACAATTTAAAATAATTCGTTTTCGATGCAAATATATTGTGAAATGTAATTTATTCCTGTGATCAAAGCTGAATTTTCATCATCATTACTCCAGTCTTCAGTGTCACATGATCCTTCAGAAATCAGTCTAATATGATGATTTGCTGCTCAATTATTATAAATTATCAATGTCCTTAAAAGGTGAAACCATAAAAATATGCTGATTTGGTGCTCAAACTTTTTTTTTTACAATCAATGTTGAAAACTTTTTTTTTTTTGCTTCGTTTTTGCTGCTTCATATTTTTGTGGAAACGTGATGCATTTATTTTTTCAGGATTTTTTATTAGAAACAGAAATCTTTTGTAATATAAAAGTTTTTACTGTCACTCAATTTAATGTATCCTTGCTGAATAAATCTTTTTTATTCAATAATAATTCAATAATTCAATAATAAACTTTCTTTCAGTCTTTTATGTCTTTCTGTCTTTCTATTACTTACTTTGATACGATACCTTGAAGAATATCCATATTCGATACCATGGCGAAAAACTTCCATATAGATATTATTATATCAATAGATGGATATTCTAGATATTATATATACAAATGAAACAAACATGGGTTTAAGTTTTTCAGGTGGGTTTAAAGTTTAAGTTTTTCAGGTAATAAATACTACAGAAATTAATACTGAATAGTCTTCATTGTAAAAATTGAATCCAGATTAATGCTAACAATCAAATTTACAAAAGTTATTCATTCAAGAGCAGTGAGTGATGTTCTCTTTGTCTTTTGTTCTTTGATTAGCATTAATGACAGACAGCTGACGGTTTATTAGGCTGCTGTCCCTTTAAGAGCTTGTGCACGGATCCAATATACTGTTACACAACATGCGTCCCCCCCCCCATTACAAAACTGACTGCATTTACCTGGATATTTGGTAAGATGGCCATTTTGACATAATATTGTGTGTATTTGACCGTTTAAACACAATAAGCCAAGAAAGATAACAAAATGTTAGTACTCGCAAGCTGTTTGAGAGGCGGCTTTATGTGCGCGCAAAGCCTGTGGGAATGACTCAAATGATGTGCAATACCTGCAACCCCGGCCCAGTAACACTATTCAACCGGAGCGAATGAGACGAGTGAGTGAGCGGAGGCGGGTGTGTGTCAATTCAGCGTCAGAAAAAAGAGAAAGCAAGAGCGTGCAGCTGGTATTGATGTATCGATACTGCAGAAAAGGAGTATTGGAACCGTTTCAGATATTTCAGTATCAATACATATCGAATATCTGACAACACTACTTGCCTCAAACTTCTGAACGGTCAGGGTATATGCAGGAATCTTGAAGTTAATTTTAATACCTTTTCAAGACTTTTTCAAGACCTTCTCAATATTTTTTAATACCTCACCACCACTTCAAGCGTGGCCACGAATTAATAATACCTCAGCAGGTTATACTAATTTGTTCCCTCGTTTTACTATATTGTGGCCACGTTGTAAATTTGTAAAACGTGCTGAGGTATTATTAATTCGTGGCCACGAAATAATTCACCTGAATATTCACCAATTCACAAAAATAGGTCTTTAGCATTCACTAATTAATAGTATCAAACTGTTTTTGGCCACGTTGTAATTCGTTAAATCAAAATGAAGGAGGGAATTAGTTCAACGTGTCCACGATTTATTAAAATGAGGGAACAAATAAGTCGTCGTGACAACTAATTATTTAGATCAGTGGACAGGGCGCAAGAACAAACAGAGAGAGAGAGCCCCGCGCGCGCGCACTCTCACCGCCTTCAAACAACACGAGCGCTGTCTTGCTCTCTCTCCCTCGCGCATATCAACACAATAGTAAAAGGTCAGAAGACCGATTGTGTTTTATAGATTAGTAGTTTGTTCATATAAAGTGTTTGATTAGCAAGTACATGTTAAGGAAATGCATAATACAAATTGTATGGGTTAATGTAACGGTAAACGAACTGTTGTGATGAAACTGCGCATGCGTGGGGTAAAACTGTGGCTCTGCAGACAGATATTATTGCATTCTGTTCATGCGTTCACCAACCTTCTCTTAACACATTTCGGTGCGTTGTAATACGCACTGGGAACGCCAGAGCGTACATTGTGCTTTTGAACTTCCGCCCGCCCGCTCTGGTGCTCTCAGAGGCAATTCACGAACGCACCCACAATAGCCTAGTTTTTTATGTACCTGTTCGTTTTTTTAATAAAAATGACTAAATTCACACACTTTTACGATGTTTTTGGGACTCAAACTGTTGGACAGCTAATTCAGAAAAAATACTTTCAAAATGTAAGACTTTATAAAGCTGTGATAAGACTTTTTAATACTTTTTAAGGGTCTTAATTTTCCCAAAATTGATTTATCACCTTTTAATACTTTTCAAAACCCCGCGGATACCCTGACGGTAGTGTATAACGGTTTGCACAAAGTTACTAAGCAGAAAAACTTTTTCAACAGTGATAATAACACTAAAACAAAGCACTAAATCAGCATATTAGAATGATTTCTGCGTGAACTAAGACTTTTAAGGACACGATTTCACTCAAATGTAAGACCTCTGTCTGACTTCCTCCTCCTGCTTTAGACACAGTCTTGGTGAGGAAGATGTTCTTCTGAGAAGCTGGTTGATACCTGTATATGTTCTCTGTACTGTAACTGAGCTTCATATTCTCTCTGCTGGTTCTTCAGTCGGTCTTCTTTGGTCTTGATGAAGTTCTCATAGTCGCCGCGATAACTCTCCAGCCGCTGGGAGTGCAGGTGTATGATGTCCGTTACCACCGCATTCAAGAAGTTACGATCGTGAGACACCACAAGGATGGTGGACTGCCATGTCTAGGGTGAAAGAAAGGTACAATCACTTCCAAAACGTTTGTAGGAACTACCATCTTATCAGATTTCGGCCATTAAAACATTTTAACATTCCATTAGGCTTCATTTAGAGCTGATAAATGAGACGTCAGCCACGAAAGCAAACTATCGAACCGTCTAGAAGACACTCACTTGTAAATAGTTTTCCAGCCACAGAATGGCTCTTACGTCCAACATGTTTGTGGGCTCTGTATAGAAGTGATGAATAAAAGATATGCATCAATATTTAACGCAGATTATCAATATTACCACCATATTCAGAACATTTTACTCACCATCAAGTAACAAAAGGTCAGGCCTGAAAAAAATAGCATCAGACAAAACAATCATTATTATCTCACAGTACACTGAATAATCTGACTAGTTAACCATGCAGCCTTTTAAATTATACTTATATATTAATTTCACACAATTATGAAATAATAGTGTAATGCATTTATTTGTAGTATAGGATACACCATCATATAATAAACTCACCGTGCAAACAGGGCACTTGCTAAAGCTAACCTCATCCTCCAGCCTCCAGAAAACTCCCTACAGGAAACACACACATCAAGAACCACCGCAGCCACTGATAAATCAACACACATTCACTTATAAAGGTTTCAATTATGAAGAGAGAAGATTTATACGAGCGAAACATCAGCCATCACTGCATGGCTACATACTCACTTGGTTGTTTGCTGTTGCATTTTAGGTGAGAAGCCTAAACCGGCAAGGATGACTGATGCTCTGAAAGAGTGGGGAGGAAAACGAGCATCACATGACTTTCTCCATCACACTGTTTGCCTATGCTTGCATGTCCTGAATAACAATATGGAATCTACAAATACATGAAACTTATGTGTAAAATGATCTTGCGCCGGTCCGAAAAAAAACTAAATTAATTCTAATTTATTTGATAAACATGCAAATCATTTTCTACTCACCTGGCGGGCGCTTTATCGGCTTCAATTTCTTCCAGTTTAGCATAAATTTCAGAAAGACGGACACTTTCTAACCCTTCAGCACTGAAAGATTGAGGGAAACACACAGACACAGAGGTTTTAGCTAACACTAATAATGTATTAATCAGGACCTATTATGCACTTTTACAACGTCTGTTTGTTGTTGTGCTCTACTAGAGCAGGTTTTCCTGCTTGAATGTTGATTATTTTCCAATATTCTCCATTGTTGCAGCTCCTCTCTCCCCAGTCTGTCAGTAACACTCTGTTTAGTTCCTGTCTCTATGAAGCCCCTCCTTCTGAAAAGCACAATGTGCTCTGATTGGTCGGCTGGATCAGTGTGTTGTGATTGGTCGAGCGCTTTAAGTGTGTTTGGGAAATGTCCCGCCCCTTACCATAACCGCCAGTTTCAACACACTACTAACTAAGGCCCTGTCCCAAATGGCATACTCTAGACTTGTGGACTTCCTCAGAGTCCACACGTTGGTGACGTCATGTAGTGCAGACCTATAGGGCCCTTGGCTCGAGTCCACGAGGGCGCATTGAGAGGTATTTTTGGGACAGACTCGATCGTCACGCCGGAAATAACGGCCTGGTTGTTGCTGGACAGGAGAAATCACATTTTTGCACTCCGACGTCTTATCTGCATGTCAACTACACAGCCTAATTTTACAGTTCTATATTCTGATATTGTGTATGCCACCTGGGCTTTAGACTAGAGATACATCATGCTTATTTAAATTATGTATACAGTTCTACATAATACATAATGTTACATTTGAACTAACATTACAATTTTAACACATAATGAAAATGTGCACGAGTTTCAGATGAATTTACAGGTTTCAATATTCATACTATGTAAATTACATATGAGTCAGTAAAGCCCTGACATTCGGTTCTATTTATTTAATGAATCATAATGTGATCGTATTATCCAACGCACTATTATTATGTTTGAGACATCAACCACTGGTCGATGACCATAATGTTTGTATAAACTGTAGGTAACAACTGGTAAAATGTACATCTAGGTCATAAAAACCGTAATATTTTCTTCTCAGCCATGTCAACAATTATCCATGAGCGAAATCTCCTCCCATCCATTGTCCGATTGGCCTTTTGCTAGGAATCCTGGGTAGTTAAAGTGTGTGGATCCTGCTTCTATGCGGGCTTCGCGGAAGACCGCTTCAAGGGTACAAAGGGGGCGCTGCTGAGCACACTTCAGAGCAGTAAAATGCTGAATGGGACGGCCTACGGACTCCTCACACACACAGAGCTACCCACACACACAGGACAATGGAGGAAATCGAGTGTATGCTGTTTTTGGATGTTTTTGTTTTTGCTGTTTTTTATTCAGGATACTCCGTCTGGCGTGTGCAATGATGACGCAGTGAATAGTGACGATTCTCTCTGACCAATCAGCAGTCTGCCGTGTTTTCACGTCACATTTTAGTATCGCCTCAGCCCGCCTCAGCTCACTTAGAACCTCGCCGGAGGTGGTACGAAAAAAAGTACCTGGAAGCAGGTACAGGTACAACTTTTACACAGTGGAAAACCAAACAAAGCCGAGTCGAGTCGAGCCGAGGCGAGCTGGTACTGTGTAGTGGAAAAGCGCCATAAGTACAATAGCGTTTTTTCGATATCTGAAGCGCTTCTAATACTCATTTTCCACAGAATAGATACACAATACCAGCTGAGCTTTCTCACTCTCTCATCGCTCCGACAGCGAGTCACACATAAACCGTCCTGTTACTCACTCGTTTCATTTGTTCCGGGTGAATATTGTCACAGTTACAGGGCTTTCATTTCAGTGTGTGAAGGATCACATTGCGCTTAATTTTACTTATTCCCGCAGATGTTGTACTCGCATCCAAAGTGCGCGCACAGTATAATGGGTCCGTGCGTCAGGTCTTAAAGTTACAGCAGCCTAATATAGCCTACCGGCTGCCAAATTATGGAGATATATATGAGATAATATTAAAAATATCAATACGGCAGATTTTTCCCTATGGTATCGATGTCAAAATTGTGGCCAGTGAAAATGAGTGGCTAGTAACTTTAGAAAACCACAAGCGGCTGCTGAGCAAAAAAGGTTCATGTCAAACCCTGGATACAAACATCCAACAGCATATTGAAGTGTGTGAGGCATTGGTGAGAGTAGTTGACGTACGTCCCGTTGGCGATGTGTGCGTTGAGTGAGCGCTCTTCCTTCAGCAGCGCCTCTCGAACGGTGTCGCTCTCCAGGACGCTCTGCAGAGCCACGGTGTCGTCTCCGGCCACCTCCTGCTCCACGTGCAGAATGGAGATGTGTGAGGGCACACGCAGGCTTCGGCTCGCCAGCATCTTCAGCAGAGTGGTCTTACCGAGCCCGTTACGGCCAATCAGACCGTAGCGCCGGCCGGTGGCCAGAGACAGTTCAGCGCCCTGAAGCAGACACCTGCGCACGGGAACAAGCGTTAACACACCAACTAATGCACTTCTATTAAAGCAATAAGACACAAGAGGCCATGCAGACATTTTTCTAAGTGTGAGGGTTGTCTTACGCAAGAGTAAAGTGTCTGACATACATTTCAGGATTCGATTCGATTTAATTCAAATTGATATTCATTTTTTTGGGTATGTAAAAATGGCCACTTTATTGGGTAAAACTGTTCAACTATATCTTATGTAAACACAAATATATAATCAGCCAATCACATGGCAGCAACTCAATGCATTTAGGCATGTAGAAATGGTCAAGATGATCTGCTGAAGTTCAAACTGAGCATCAGGTGATTTAAAGTTCCCCAGTGGTGAAAATATGTGGTTTTTAATGTTGTTATACGTCTAAGTGGTGTTTTTAAAGTGCTTTAAGTAGTGGTCGACCAATATATCGGCCAATATTTGACATTTTTAAAATATCGGCATCGGCCGATGAGTTTTTCTGATTGGCCGATGTGTTGGAAGCGGGACTTTTATTTTGACGGCGCCCGAGAAGATCAAACAGCGCTCACTCACATTCTCCGTCTTCATTAGTTTACGATCTCTGTCAGTCACATCTAATACTTTGTTAGACAGAACTGGTAAACAAAGAAAGTAAATGGTATGCGAAAAAGTAAAGTGTTGCTTTTATATTATTTGTAACAGAAAAGGCAAACAATCAGGCTAAAATACTTTCTCATTTACTGTCAACATTCAGCAAATGCGCATCTACATAATTTAAACAAATCTCTGAATATCTAATAAACATTTAATTTCACAAACCTTGCAGATTTAATAGAGTCCAGCTGTGATATCTTGTGAAGTGTGCATTTGTAGCCTGATAAACGTGTTACTCTGCGAGTGACGGTCGGTCCGTGCGAAGTAATTACCAGGTTACTGAGAGCCTGTTACAGTGTTTACTTCCTTTTTATTCACATATTCATATATTTTTAAACAATTACTTTATTTGTGAAAAATACTGTAATAGGATTGCAGATTCAAGAAGTTGCCATCTAAAGTATATGCATGTTTATTTTAAGGATTTGTTTCGTAATTTATTTATAATTTATTAAATATTGATTAAAATAAAGTATATATATATATATATATATATATCGGTAAGAAATCAGCTTTCTATCGGCCACCCTGCTCTCTAAGATATCAGCATCGGCCATCAAAAGACCAATATCGGTCGACCACTAGCTTTAAGACAAACCGTGTGTAAATTCATAAGTCGACACCATTGCTGAGTATTTCCTCCTTAAAACTGCAGTGCACATATTTAAGACATATTTTAAAAAATTCAACTGCTAATATTAAGCTTGGAAGAGCCAGGACATTTTTTTAACATAACTCTGATTGTATTCGTGTGCTCGATGACTTCAGGGTGAATAAATCATGGGCTAATTTATGAATTTAATTGTATTAATTTATTATATTTTTTGAGTATTTCAGAAACTGCTGATCTACAGGGATTTCCACACACAAACAGCTCTAGTGTTTACAGAGAATGGCCAAAAATAAAATAAAAAAAATATCCAGTAAGCATCAGTTCTGTGGGTGAAAATGCCTTGTTGAGGTCAGAGGTCAGAGGAGAATGACCAGACTGGTTCAGCTGATAGAAAAGCAACATTATGTTTCGTAAACGAGGCCGTGTAATGGAGAGTTCGCAAATACACTATTATTGACAGATGAGCATTACCTGTACTGGATCTGACAGCAGCTGCATCACAAACAGCAAGTAAAAGATCTCATAATGTTTTTGTCTGTAAGTGACGGTTTTATATGGATAATGTTTTTAAAACACTTACTCACATCCAACAGCGAGTGTGCGTTGATACTGTTTATTATGCAATGACGTTAGCCAATCATAACTGGCCATTTACTGACAAGCCTTAAAGGAGCCACGCCTTAAAAACTGGTTATTTCAGAAAGAGTGAGAGAATGAGGGTTGAGAATTATACCTTTTCAGCATATACATATATATTTGTTTTTTGTGCCTGCAAACTTTTTTTATTAACATTATAAGTGAACCTCAAGGAACATTAAAATAAAAAAAAATCTATGTCATGACCCCTTAGACAAAGTCATAATGGTAAGTTGTGAATGTGATGACATCAACAGACAGAGTACAAAATAATATAATTTTGGCAACAAAAAAAAAAAACGAGGTTAATATGATCCAATATACACTGCACAAGTTTTGGATCGGTACGTTTTTTAATGTTTTTAAAAGAAGGATCTTCTGCTCACCAAGACTGCATTTATTTGATTAAAAATACAAACAAACAAAAAAAACTAATATTGTTAAATATTCAGTGTCACATGATCCTTCAGAAATCAGTCTGACATCATGATTTGATGCTCAAGAAACATTCGTTATTATCAATGTTAAAAACAGTTGTGTACAATTTTCTTTTTCAGGATTCTTTGATGACTAGAAAGTTCCATTTCATTTATTTTAAACAGAAACTTTTAATACTATAAATGTCTTTACTGTAACTTTTGAACAATTTAATTCATCATTTTTTTTTTTAAATAAAATAAAATGAACCCAAAACTTTTGAACGGTAGTGTATAATATTACAAAAGCTTTCTATTTCAGATGAATGCTGTTCTTTTGAACTTTCTATTCATCAAAGAACTGAAAATTTACACACAACTGTATAATAATGAATGTTTCTTGAGCATCAAATCATCATATTAGACAGATTTCTGAAGGATCATGTGACACTGAAGACTGGAGTAATGATGCTGAAAATTCAGCTTAATAAATTACATGTTAAAATATATTCACATAGAAAACAGCTTAAATTGTAATAATATTTCACAATATTACTGTTTTTCCTGTATTTTTAATCAAATAAATGCAGCCTTGGTGAGCAGAAGAGCCTTCTTTTAAAAACATTAAAAAACTTTCCGAACCCAAAGTTAGTCTGACGAATCCTTCCCTAAATCACGCAAGTAATCATTACGGTCTCAAGAATGTTTTGTGTGCTTACGGTCACATATATTCGTAACTCATGTTGTGGTGGTTTAGATACCAGTGTGTCTGTTGATCATGTGATCTCTCACCTCTCCCCAAAAGACACGTCGAAATTCTCGATGCGTATGTCATAACTGCGGTTCTTCCCAGAGGAGTCGACGCGGTTTTCCTTCTTACTGCTCGCCTGACTGGCCGAGGCCTCCTCCAAAACCCTGAGGAAACACGTTCAGAAGCAGAACAACAGGCGCTCAGTGATCTCAGTCGCAGGTTTATCAGTACACCGCTGCACTGTGAGAATCTCAAGTCAGCAACAGAAACTGGAGCGTTCCCGCGATGAAGAACTCACAGTGGAGAGGAGGTTTTCTGGGAGTCCTTCTCATTCCTGCGCTCATGTTTGGCTTTCAGTTTGGCTTCAGCTTTCTCTAGTTTCTTGGCATTCACAGTCTAACATGAACAGAAGAGAGTGATAGTTACATTATACCAGAAGTAAAGTGTCACATAGTTGATGGTGCTGGACATAGACATGCTCAAAACATCATATCAAGTATATGAAAGACTGTATGAGGTGAGATGATCTTACTGTACTCGGATTCCTCTTCATCATCCAGATACCATGAACGTCATTAGCAGACGTCGCTGAAAGAGCAGAAACATTGAGACACTCTTTTGATGTTAAACTGGACCTCTCTTTAGTGTGTAATGTTGAGTTCTTCTCTATATCAGTGTCAGTGTTTCTGAACTCCTGAAACACCTCCATTGTAGTCTTGAGTTTCTTCGGGGAACGAACACGTCACAATATTCCTCATTTAAATAATTAATTTGCAGAATAAAGGGGCGGGGCCTGGTTGAGTTAGTTAGTAGTGTGTTGAAACTGGTGGTTATGGAAAGGGGCGGGACATTTCCCAAACACACTCGAAGCGCTCGACCAATCACAACACACTGATCCAGCCGACCAATCAGAGCACAGTGTGCTTTATAATAGCTTTGAAAGCTGAAGCTCACGATTATGGTAAGGGGCGTTACATTTCCAACACCCGCTTGAAGTGTTCGTCCAATCACAACGCACCAGGTCTGTTGCCCAATCACAACGCACCACGCTTTTCGGAAGGAGGGGCTTTGTAGAAATCAACGTGTTTTAGAAAGACTGGGCATAGAGGAGCTATAAAAATGTACAGCATGTGGAAAATAATGTATTTTTTGAGCATTAAATCATGTTAACATATTCTATTACACCCAATACACAAAATAATGATCTTTGAAAATAGCCTTAAAGACTTAAAGTCCCCCCTGTGGTGAAAATCAAGCTTTTAATGTTGTTTATATGTCTATGTGGTGTTTTAAATGTGCTTTAAGACAAACCATGTGCAAATACATAAGTCGACACCATTGCTGAGTATTTTCTCCTTAAAACTGCAGTGAACCAAAGACAGTCTCAAAAGCACGGTTTGAAATCGCTGGTGTTTCTGACGTCACAAACTACCTTGTAATCAATCAGATCAACGTGTGATCGTCAACCAGTGGATCTCTGAGCTGAGTGAGTGAGTGGAGGCGGGGCTCATTTGCATATTCATAGACCCGCGCATACTAAATGAGGCAAGGGTGTCGAGTTACATTCAAGCTATTTTAAGGCATGAATAAATTTGTTTTTAAGGAACAAAACATTTAAATATGTCATTATGGTGATCAAAGATGAGTTTTAAGGGATACAATTATTGATTCCATGCAGCACCAAAACAAATCCTTTCATTCTCATAGCTAAAGAAATGATGGTGTATTACAATTATGACTGTTTGGTTTTTGGTTTTATTAAAAAAAAAGTTAACATTTTAAGTGGACCTAAGATGAAATAATAAAATAATAAAGTATTATCATCCTTTATGTCAAAACAGGAATCCATGACCTGTATGCTTTATGTCATCTAGCTGTTGTCTAACAGCACTGAGAGTGTAAACAATGAAGTTGAAATACATGTAAATAAATGTCACTCACCTGCGTCAGCAGAGACTTGAGATAACTGCACCGGCGCCTCGAGCAGCATCTGCTGCTGCCCAGAGTCACACTTCGTCCTGGCAAGAGCAAGAGCAAGCGAGATCATGGGTTAGATGAGGTTCTCTCATCGCTCAACAGAGGTTTAGTAAAGGCCAGTGTCACAGAAAAGCACATGTGTGTCACTGAATTTGGCATCCATTTCATTTTTAAATCATTTTCACTTTTGCTGAAGTCTCAAATAGTTCAGGGCTCCCACACCTTGGTTAACTTCAAATTCAAGGAGCTTTCAAAGACTTTCCAGGTCCAATACCCTCAAGTTCAAGGACTTAATGTGGGAACACATTTGTTGTGTCCAACAACAAACCTTGAGGTACGATCGTAGTAGTTTTGTGCGCGCGTGAACGTCATGGCAACATACAACACAAGGTACCTCACGCGGGAAACACTTCACTTTTTCCAGAAAACTTCTTGCACAAAATAAATTCAAGCACTTTCAAGGACCTGTGTCTATGTGTGTTTATTTTCCAAACCCTTCCAGGGCCAAGGACCCGTGGGAACCCTGCATGCATCCATTTCACATTTGCTGAAGTCTCAATGTGTGACACAGACTGACAGCTCATCTTAAAGAACGACCACGGCAGAAGACGTTAGAGCCGCAGGAGTTTCCCTTTCATAACTCGGAAATTAAAACTATTGATAAACTTTTTACAGCAGTTAGTTCTGGATCTCGAATCTGATTGGCTGAGAGCCTTTTCCAGCCATGCGATATTCTACTAATATCACAAATCACTAATTATTGAAATCACTCATTTCTCACAGCGAGCGTCAATGGCGGAGCAGCAAACACAACACACACTGAATGTAGTTTAAGAGCTTTTTAGGTGAGCATGTGGTTGTTTAGACCTCAAATATACGTTTATATCTAAACCACGATGATCATTCAGTGGATCATTCAGATCACGAGTGGTAATCATTAAATTTGCATAATTCCTTTAGTGAACACTAAAACAATAAACATAAACAACATCATCAGCGGACACAATTCATTATTAGCGAGTTCCCCCTATGCAATGTTTTTATTTTAGAAAGAATATTTCCATTGATGGAGGATCGGTTCACAGCACTGCAAAAACTGCTTTTCTTACTTAGTATTTTTGTCATGTTTCCAGTCCAAATGTCAAACTTTTCTTAAATCAAGATGCATTTACTAAAGTAGTAAAATGACATAAGATATTAAGTCTTGTTTTCTGGAAAAATAAATCAAATTAAGTGAGTTTTTGCTTAAAACAAGCTAAAATATCTGCCAAAAATAATCTTGTTTCTGTTTGAATTAAGATTATTTTTCTGACCCCATTGGCAAATAATTTAGCTTTTTTTAAGCATCAACTCACTTAATTTGTATTAGTTTATTATTAGTTCCCCCGGAAAACAGGAATTAGTGACATAATATCTTATGTAATTTTCCTCACCTAGTAAATGCATCTTGATTGAAGAATTTTTAGATATTTGGACTGGAAACAGGATAAAAATACTAAGTAAGAAATTCATGTTTTGCAGTGTGGCACTTACAGCTGGAGTGTGTTGAACATCTGGAAGCAGATGTTTCGGATGTCGTCTTCATTCTTGTCCCCGACCTCTTGCAGAACGCCACCGATGGCTTCAAACACTTCCTCCCCATCCTCGAAATCTGAGCCGCCACTGCCCAACACTCCTGTGCCGTAAAACACACGACACACACACAGTCAGAACACACACCTCATCCTCAACATCTCCATCAATGCACCTTGTCACACTCTGCTCTTCTGGATTTGCGAGGTCAACATGAAAAAGAACTAGTTGCAAGCGTAACACACTTGGAAAAATATAGTTTCAGAACTGTTAAAGGGCAGTTATCACACTTTACAGATGATTTTATTGAGCAATGCTTTCATTTCATGAATGTTACGGTGTGATCGTACTTGTCAAAGGTACAATCGCGATCTTTTAATGATTAAATGTGAAGATCTACCCAGACAGCAACATAGTGTCGGCCCAGATCCGGCCCACATCTGGTCCGGGTTGAATCCACATGTGCCAGATGTGGGCCGGATCTGGGCCGACTCTATAGTGCCCGTCCTTTTATTAAGGGCCCTAAAAGAGTCGGTTTTCACCTGAGGAAATAAAGCACTAGTTAAAATTACACTGCATACTAAGTAATCGCATACACTTTAATAATATAATAACTTAAATTAATATTAATAAGTGAAATCTACAGTTGTCGCTGCATATAAATCTTTTAGGGGAAAATATATTAACAAATGAAGGCATAATTAAGATGGAACGAAGATGTGTTAATTTATTCATTTCATTCTAACGCCATTCATAAGTTATTTCGAGTGATGCCTGGGAAACTATGATCATCTGCAGAACTCATCTTTCACAAAGTTGCGGTATTGCTCAAGAAAATCATCTGTCAGGCACAAACTATTATATTATATTATGAGTGATGCCAAATCGATTAATCACATCTAACATAAAAGTGTGTTTATATAATGTGTGTATATATATTATAATATTTATATATGAATATAATATACATGTTGTGTGTGTGTGTGTGTGTGTATATATATATATATAATATATACACACACACACACACACACACACACATATGGGTATGTATAAACACACACATATATATATTATATAAACAAAAACTTTTATGAACAGCACTATATTATATATTATATTGCAGTAAACCATCTGTCTGTCTGGAAACATGAGACCAGTGTCACTGTCAAACTGCTTTATTTCACAAATGTCAACTTATAATGCAATTATGTTTTGATTGAATCGATAACTCGTGTGTCCATGAAAGTATTTAAGCGCTAATGTCAGTAATTGATCAGATGTATCAGATACTGTCTGCTAGCATGACCAACACATCACCAGAACTACTTTATATAATGAATGAACTCGTGTCATTGACGCAGGACTGGACACTAACAGCGCATATAAGGCGTCACGTGTGTATATTAATGTCATATATTTGTACCGTACCAGTGATATAATCGAAGAGTTCAGAGTCGATCTGTGGAAACTCGTTCTTCAGTATCTCCACATACGCCGCCATCATACACACTCACACACCGGGCCGCCGGACACCACGCGCATGCGCACTGGCGCATCAATAACACGTGGACGAGCGCAGCAAGAATCTCTGCGCTCTGCGGCTCAGGAGGAGTTGTTACATTCAAACCTCACCACGTTTTATGTCTTATAGCAGTGCACTCTTCTAAATGTCCAAAATTGGAGACTGACATTCAAATGAAAAGCCACTTCAGCAAAAATATGAACAATTAAATAAAATGTATCAGAATGCACTGTGATTGGTGCATCGTGAACAGCGCTGGAAAAAGTAACATGTACCACGTGACAACGCTGTCCATGTACGCAGTTGTTTTGTATGTAATAAATAATAAAAACCCGGAGAAAGTTTAATGTCTATTGAGCTGAAAACACACAGTGAATATATTAAAAAGGGGAATTATTATTCACATATCAATCATAGATAATAGTAAAAATAGAACGTCTGCTTTTGCATTTCGCATAACATACATAATTTATTTTTGCAAAAATTATATTCTTATAATATTAAGTAATATTTCGTCATTTAGCCTAGGCTACTCTTATATAGCAGTTGCTTATTTTTTCAAACTATAACTTTTCTAGTATTTTCACGTATTTGTCACTGCCGAAAACCCTATAGAAATCTATTAAATGACTATAGAAATGCATTAAATAACAAACATCATATATCTGTTCATTTTCACAGCAATTTGATCAAATTGATTTCAGACTTCATGATGAAATGAAAGATATGTTTATACATGTTTTGACAACATCACGTTTCGGTAGTGACCACAATATTATCACATTCTTCCATAAAAATAAATTATAAACAAATGTTTTATGATAAAAAAAATAATAAAAAAAATTGATGTGTCAATTGTATGTGTTTGTAAGGATGAACACTACAAGATAAAAAAAAGAAAAAAAGAATTAGGGCTATGCTAAAAACAGAAATCACCACAATGAAAATCAAATGAGTGTTGCTTCTTCTTCAGGAATTACACAAATGTGTATCTGGACTATCTAGATTTGCAGTAACCGGACCCTTAGCCATTAATAATAACTGAAAAATATCTACTATCTGGTATTATTAGATATTATCTAATATCTGGATAACGTGGCTCACTTATCTGACACAGGGATCTTTATATCTCTGAACACGTGAAACACATTTAAAATCTTTAAATCTGACTTTCTTAAACTAAAAATCCTTTTTATTTGGGGGACTACGTCACAGATTTCTTTCAATTAACGTATGATAAAGTTTTGGAAGTGACATGATTATTTTGGTAGTGACAATTTTAGGTATTTTTTAGCATAACTGAGCACATGCCTGACAAACACATCTTTAAACAATTGTGTGTATATATATATATATATATATATATATGTATATGTATATGTATATGTATAAAAAAACAAACATTTTAACAACATTTTTATTTAATTGCATTAAAAATGTGTTCGGTAGTGACATTTGCTTCAAAATGCTGGGATCTAGCCATGATGGACAGGGACGCAGTCTCACTTTCTGGGTAAACATTCAGGGATGAGGCTGAAATTAGACTAAATGTACTAAAACCCAAAGCATTAATTAAAATGTATTTTTTATTTTAAGCAGACATTAACATTCTCATGATACCCAATATCTGAATTAATATAATTATTAATAGTTCTTTTGCACATTAATAGTATATTTTGTACAGTGACACATTGAGAAACACTATAAATTTTATCAAAAACACTTTATTTTTTCCAAACAAAGACATAATAAGCAACTACAGACGTGAACACTGGTGTGATGTATAGAGCCGTGGAGAGGAGAGAGAGCAGGGAGCATCACTGTGACTGATGGAGAGATCAGCTCAGTACTGGAAGCTGCGCTTGGTCTGAATGTCATCCAGGATTTGCTGTAACTCGTCGTCTTCAAACCGGCCTTCCACACTAGACAGAGAATAGACAACAGCTAGTTAGATGCGTTAATGTGCTGTTCAGTTAAACACCTTCATTAGCCATCGGTGGGCCAATGTTTTAAAGTGCCGCTTCTATGCAATTAGAAAGCTTCTGTTTTGAAATGTCCTACAATACGCTCACATGCATCCAAGGTCAAGAAACAATTTCATTTTCTCATTATATAGGCCTACTTTTTTTTTCTTTTTCTCAGTGTCTAAACGGTTCGATAAAAGATTCAAGAGCCTACTCTGCTCTGATTGGTCAGATGGCCCAGTCTGTTGTGATTGGTCAGATGGCCCAGTCGTTGTGATTGGTCAGATGGCCCAGTCTGTTGTGATTGGTCAGATGGCCCAGTCTGTTGTGATTGGTCGGATGGCCCAGTCTGTTGTGATTGGTCAGATGGCTCAGTCTGTTGTGATTGGTCGGATGGCCCAGTCTGTTGTGATTGATCGGATGGCCCAGTCTGTTGTGATTGGTCGGATGGCCCAGTCTGTTGTGATTGGTCGGATGGCTCAGTCTGTTGTGATTGGTCGGATGGCCCAGTCTGTTGTGATTGGTCGGATGGCCCAGTCTGTTGTGATTGGTCGGATGGCCCAGTCTGTTGTGATTGGTCAGATGGCCCAGTCTGTTGTGATTGGTCAGATGGCTCAGTCTGTTGTGATTGGTCTACTCTGCTCTGATTGGTCAGATGGCTCAGTCTGTTGTGATTGGTCTACTCTGCTCTGATTGGTCGGATGGCCCAGTCTGTTGTGATTGGTCAGATGGCCCAGTCTGTTGTGATTGGTCGGATGGCCCAGTCTGTTGTGATTGGTCAGATGGCCCAGTCTGTTGTGATTGGTCGGATGGCCCAGTCTGTTGTGATTGGTCAGATGGCTCAGTCTGTTGTGATTGGTCTACTCTGCTCTGATTGGTCAGATGGCTCAGTCTGTTGTGATTGGTCTACTCTGCTCTGATTGGTCGGATGGCCCAGTCTGTTGTGATTGGTCAGATGGCCCAGTCTGTTGTGATTGGTCGGATGGCCCAGTCTGTTGTGATTGGTCGGATGGCCCAGTCTGTTGTGATTGGTCGGATGGCCCAGTCTGTTGTGATTGGTCGGATGGCCCAGTCTGTTGTGATTGGTCTACTCTGCTCTGATTGGTCAGATGGCTCAGTCTGTTGTGATTGGTCTACTCTGCTCTGATTGGTCAGTTGTGGGTCTGAAGGACTCTCATGAAAATTAGGGTTATTTAGATATTAATTTCAACATGCCATGATTTGAGACTCACTAATTCTAATTTCGTATACAATTTAGGACGGATAGGAAGCGAATTAGGACGCAGCAAGTGTCTTCTCGACTTGAACAGCACTAACCAAACTCTTCCAGTCTCAGCTACAACTACCGTGTTTTTGAAGGTGGGTAAAATTAGACGTTTTTTGCGGGAGGACGATGAAGAATCGCTTCTTCCTTTTGGGAGACAATAACTATTTATCTGCACTTGGATCTCTGTAACTTTGCAGACCTTTTACTGTCACAAACAGCTTTATTACACACTACATGAGAGTAGCACGACTTCTGTTTTTTACTTTTCACTGTGGCCCAATAGTGTAAATCCCAGTTCTGGGCTGCGTTTCCCAAAAGCATTGTGAGCCAAGTTGGTGGTTGAGACCAATGGTTCGACGAACTACTAAGGTTTATGATGCTTTTGGGAAATGTAGTCCTGGGTCAAGATCTGCAGTCCATGCACAATTCAAGACAACATGTATAAAGTTGCACAAAAAAATCAACAACATGACAGACTGACACACAACATGAGATTGTCTGAAATAAAGCAAATCTGCAGATTATCATGACCAACCTTGGGATGAGGGCTTTGGCCTCCTCCGCAGCCTCGGGACACAGATTGGCTAAACTTGCCAACTCAAACTTGTGAAGCTTCTTC
This sequence comes from Abramis brama, assembly GCF_963993115.1. NCBI lineage: Eukaryota > Metazoa > Chordata > Actinopteri > Cypriniformes > Leuciscidae > Abramis > Abramis brama. The sequence continues at coordinate 38,039,645 of NC_139969.1, read as the reverse complement.
TGCAGGAGTAAGCTGTGAAACACGGCCACGGTTAACAGCAATGCAACCAAAAATCATATGAACGTCATATTCACGAAATGACAGTAAAATTATACAAGAAAAAAAAAACTACACAATCTCAGAAACATCCCATTTAGTTTAAATCAAGATTTCGGGAAAAATGATCTTGCTGTAAAAAAAACCAACAAAAAAAAACCTGTCAAATTTATAGTAAAATAAAAAATACTAATGTGTTCTTTACCTTTATAATATACTAACAACCACCTTAAACAGAGGGAGTAAAGAGAAGGTCATATAATGAACCAAAGTTCATGCAAGTAGCTTTTCCCCCAAGCTGATGATGACATGTAGAAGATGCACACAGTGTCATTCACACAAACACAAACCACCATAAACAGCTCAATACAACACAACCACATGTGAAACAAAACCTCAAAATGTTTTGCTAACACGACCTACTTTACTACGCTGATTAGGGGTGGGCGGTACACCGGTGTCATAGTCATCACCGGTGTGACATTGCGCCACGACATGGATTTTCTAATACCGTCAATACCGTAATAAATCAATTATGTTCCTTGAACGGCTGCATTTACATTAGGGCTGTAGTCAACCAAAGAAATGCTTAGTCGACCAAAGTCCTGTCCTGCACAACGATTAGTCGACTAAAAAAAATAAAAATAAAAAATAAAAATAAAAAAAAGACGCGATGTTTTGCATTTTGATTGAACATTTATTAAACAATTGTCAGAGCATTTATAAAACAACAACGAAAAAACGTTTTTGTTTTATTGACACCTGGGATCCCCCGCGAAACGGTTCTCATTCGCGCTTGAATAAGGCCGGCGACACACTGGCTGCTGGCGTGAGAGTCTCAGCTGCGTTGGGTGTCTGTTTTTATTTCGGCTCCCATGTTAAAAGGTTGGAGTTTGCACACTGCCTGCGTGAGACACGCGTCTCAGGCGCGGCTCGAGCCACGCGGAAAACGCGTGCATGCTAGAAATAGAACCGACGCCTGAGTGTTCCTGCAACAAGAGTGTTCTCTGGCTAGAGCGCAGAACAGCGGAGTTTGTATGAACCGAAGTGCATGCCTGAGCTTGTATTGCTGCTGTTGCTTTGACATTGTGGAAAATAGAATAAACAAAATGTATTAGACTTTTTACCCGTTATTATCAATCTAAATTAATCTCGTTTTTAATTTAGGCAAACTTAATTTCGTTTTTTCTTTATTTAAATTTCGTTTTTCTTTATTTAAATTTTGTTTTTTCTTTATTTAAATTTCGTTTTTCTTTATTTAAATTCCGTTTTTCTTTATTTAAATTTCATTTTTTCTGTATTTAAATTTCGTTTTTTTCTTTATTTAAATTTCGTTTTTCTTTATTTAAATTTCGTTTTTTCTTTATTTAAATTTAGTTTTTCTTTAGGCCTATTTAAATTTCGTTTTTCTTTATTTAAATTTCGTTTTTCTTTATTTAAATTTCATTTTTTCTGTATTTAAATTTCGTTTTTTTCTTTATTTAAATTTCGTTTTTCTTTATTTAAATTTCGTTTTTCTTTATTTAAATCTACCCTTTACTGTGTCAGTAATTTGTTAGTCAGAAAAATATTAGACTACCTTAAAAGTATTGCTTAATTAACAGACTGTGTGCGTTTTATATCACTAGTGCAGTGTCCGTTCTCGGAGAATATAGCCGCCCTGCTCGCGTGAGGTGCGCCGCTTCCCGCTCGCGTTGTTCTGTAGTTTACTATTAATTCTGAACGTGTCGCGTCTCGCGTGTCTGTCTATATTGCACCAAATGCGACACTGCACTCCCTTGTGAAGTCGATTGGATGAACGGTTCTCGAAATAATCAAAATGCAAACGGACAGACAGACACATAGAGATTACTACCTATATTCCTTACTGAGCACGAAGCAGCAGTGCAGCCAGCCACAGGTGCGGTTCCCGAGTGTTCTACGTGGTGCGCTAAACTGTGGCGCTGTTACAAAAGAGCCTAAATTAAAGCATTTAAAGTTGTGGATAAAACATAGGCTAATTATATTTAGAATACAGTAATATATAACTGCTTATAAAGGAATAAATATCAAGGAGTAAATCAATGAAAATTTCTTTATTGGTGAAAAAAAAAAGTTATACCGTGATATTATACCGTCACCGTTCAAAAGATGAAAAATACCGTGATATTAATTTTAGGTCATATCGCCCACCCCTAACGCTGATTAGCCAATAAAAATGGTTCAGCGCATGCTGATGATGTTTTATTCCTCTATACTAACTTGCGCCATAGCCTATGATTTAATAGGTGTCATCATCGTACATACATGTCGTACCCACGTTTATTAGATCCATGTCGTACAGTGTGATTGGTAATGTCTGTAACAGGCATTAGACTATAAAAATAGAAAACAGAATAAAAAATAATAATAAAGGTAATTGAGACTATCTGACAATTCAGACTTTTTCCCCTCATGAAAGTGAGTTTATAAATCGCACAATTCTGAGAGAAAAATATCGAGGTGAAAAGGCACAATGACCTTGCCTATATTTAGTGGCGGAAACAAGCTATCACAGGAGAACCATCGCAAGAAGAAGCTAGTGCCGTCAGTGTGTCTCTCAGAGATCAGTGTGTGTTGCTGTGTGAAGCCGCTGACCTGCGCACACTGGCGATGGTCTCTCTGTTCTTGAAGCGGCTGAATCTGGCGGTGTAGTTGAGGGTCTTCATGAAGACCTCCGACAGCTCCTGCTCGTCCTCCGCGCTCTCGTTCTGCTGCTTGCGATGCTCCAGCAACATGTGGACCTCCGAGTTCAGCAGCGTCTCCGAGTTCTCGAACTCTGGGACACAACAGACATCGGTCAGCGTGTGAAATGAACAACACTGAAAAAACACCCTTAACCAATCAAGACATCAAGCAGAAAGTAACACTCAACCACTAAAACACACTCAGGGGCGTTTCCTCTGAGGAGGCGAGGGGGGCAGTGCCTCCTCAAACAATTGGATAAGACAATAATGCATATTAAAAAAATAAAACAAAGCGAATATTACAAAATGTGACATTAAAAAGTGTATAAATCAGTCGTTTTTCTAAAGGAACACTGTCACCAGCAGGTGAAGTTACAGCGGGACGCCGCCTCTCTCTTGCCTCCCCTGAGACCATTGACTTTTATCGGATCCACTAAAGCATGTGGTGGGTTTAGTGGGGGGTCATTGAGAATGAATGGAGGAAAGTCACGTGAGGCAACGCCTCCATCGCGCTGTGATTGGCTATGATCGGTTATTGCGATAAATCCCACCTCTTGTTTTCGTGCACGTTCTCGAATCGGACTGAATGACCAAAATGATGGCGTTAATGTGAAGACTAATAAAAAAGTAATTCATTTTAGATATCACCGCTTCATATCACGTCAAAATCAAACTTGAGATAGCTTGAAAACATGACGACTGTGGGGTTTTTTTTAGTGAGCAATCAGCCTGGGGAAATTAAAGATACATCTTTTGTGTCTGTGTCTGTGGCGTGTGTACAAGATTGACGACTGGCTGATGAAAATAAGTGGACTATTAAAAAGAAGAGCTGAGCACAAGATTCATAAATAAATTATATTGTTTAAATTGAGTCTTTAGTTATTATTTTGGAATAAATGTAAAAATGGTAAAAAACTAACGACATTTATATTTGGTTTTTAATGAATATTTGAATATGAATAATTAGCTATTACATAACGTAAAAATACAAAATAGATTTGTATTTGTTTTTTCTAATTATATATATATATATATATATTAATAGCTATATATATATATATATATAAAGCAACAAATAAAACTGAGGACTTTGCCTCCTCATTGAACAGCGCCACTGAATATATGATAATATTGTATCACTTTCATCCCATGTTGGAGAAAGCAGCCCTGCGGACTGTGTGATAGTCAGATAAAACTGAATTATCACACGAAACTTACAGTACAGACTCCAGTGAATGTGTGTGTGTGTGTGTGTGTTGTCCATAATGAAGAAGAGCTGATGGTGTGTTTACTGTATCACTCTCACCTTTAGGAAACATGAGCTGAGACGCGTCCTCCTCCACATCGCCCACCTGCGTCGCTCCTGCCGCCGCCATCACACAATAACTGTGTAATGAAGAAGATGTTGTGAAAATGAGTAAATCTTCCCTGTGTGCTGCACATACAGTCGCATCACTACAGCTACCGCCGTTCAATGAAACACTTTCTGCTTCCGGTTATCTTCTTCTTCTTCTAAATGGCTGTTCACTCCTAGGAGCATCACCGCCACCTACCGGATAGGCCTTTATCGCATCACAATAGAAAACCGGAAGCAGCCGCCAAAAATTGCGAGAAGGGTCTTTTTTATTATTATTATTATTTTATTTTTATTTATTTTATTATGCTTGTAAACAGATGACAGTCATGGTATACAAGTTTGTAAAAAAATTACAAAAATGTCTGTACAAAATGTAACAACAATATGAACAATGTAATCTGAACATATACAAAATAAAGGAAGAAGTTAGCAATGCATAACTACCTAAACAAAGAGTAGAATTAAAATAAAGGAGAAATAGATGATAGAAAAAACAATAATTATAAAAAAAAGATCATGAGGGTAAGATATTATTTTATACATCATTTAGTGTAGACTACACAAATTAAAGTCATTACAATTTGAAATTGTTTTAATTGCTTTCTTATTTGCTGAGGATGAAATGGTGTTGAGGTACTTTTTAAATTCTTTAAAAAAAAACAATAAAATTGGTTTGTTGTTGTTGAATTTACATTTGTGGATATAAAATTGGCCAATAAAATATATTAAATTAGTAACAAAGCAAGTTTTGTTTTTAGTGGTATCAGAATAAAGTATCCAAAAATAATGTCTTTAAAGGTTACCGATATATCTTGCTGGATATTATCTTTAATAAATATGTCAATATTTTTCCATAGTTGTTCAGTATAGAAACATGACCAAAATAAATGATAAACAGTTTCTGTTTGAACTTGGCAAAATGAGCATCTTGTGTCAATATAATTTTTATATTTAATTTTAAAATATTTAACAGGGTAAAATGTATGTATTATTTTGAAGGACACTTCTTTTACTTTATTAGTTAGAAAATATTTCTGTTGTAAGGACCAAATCTTTTTCCAATTTAATGTTTTTAATAAATTAGTCCAGTAAGAAACAGAAATGATATCTTCAAGAAAAAGGGATCTAACTTTATTATTTATATCTTTTTTTTCCCCTGAAAAACATATTTTAACTATAGGAGTTTCAGTTGGCTCAGGAAAAGTAGTAATTATAGATTCCTGTTGGTATTGCTCCCATAACTATGGCAAACTCTTTGGGGATAACTGGCATATTGTATTCAGAAAGAAATTCATTAAAAAGCCTTGGTTGTTAAATAGCTGACGTACTAAATATAAACCGTTATTAAACCATTTATCAAAAAATAAAGATCTATTTTTGTATCAAATATTTTGATTATTCCAAATAAAGAATTTATGGGGGGTGAAATTGTGTTTATATATTAAAGCCCATGCCAAAAGTACCTGTTGGTGGAGATTTTAAAGTTTGATAGGAATTTTTGATATGTTGTAATTGCACATCAATAAAAGGTGAAAATGCTTGATGTGGGTTGAACATATTCCAGATGGAGTCTTGATTTCTCAAATACAGATGAAGCCAATTTATTTTAAAAGTATAATTTAAAAAAACTAAAATCAATCAAACGTAAGCCACTTTTATTGTAATAGTTTAGAATAACCGATTTCTTCATATAGTGTTTTTTATTTTTCCAGACAAAATCTGTCAGATCTCTATCAATCAATTTACATGTGGAGTTATCAACATAAAGAGATAAGAGACACGTGACAGTCCCTCGGCCTTAGTGAGCAAAACTCTTCCTTTAATAGATGGATCCCTTTGAAGCCAGCAATTACACTTTACAATAAGGTTCATTAGTTAACTACATTAGTTAACATTAACTAATAATGAACTGCACTTATACAGCATTTGTTCATCTTTGTTAATGTTAATTTCAACATTTACTAATACTTTATTAAAATCTTGTTAACATTAGGTAATGCACTGTGAACTAACATGAACAAACAATGAACAGCTTTATTTTCATTAACTAACATTAACAAAGATTAACAAAAGATTAACAAAAACAGTAGTAAATGTATTGCTCATTGTTAGTTCATGTTAGTTAATACATTTACTAATGTTTAATAAAGGAACCTTATTGTAAAGTGTTACCATTACGTTTTTTCTTTGTTTTAGCAATAATCGGATTAAAATTTGTTGCACATCTATTTTTATCTTTTAGTTATTTCTATACCAAGATACTTTACAGTGCTTTTAACAGCTAGGCCACATATTGAATAAACACTACAATTTTTAATGGGAAATAATTGACATTTATCATTATTCAGACTTAGACCAGAAGCTTTAGAGAATGATTGAAGGATATGTAAGAGGAGTCTTCTAAAAGCAACGCTGTGTCATCAGCTAATTGACTAATGATTCATTCTGTATTTCCAACAGTGATGCCTTTTAGGTTGCTCCTTGTTATATTTATTGTTATAAGAAATTGTACTGCAATTAAAAAATATATAAGGAGACACTGGACATCCCTGTCGAACACCACGATTAAAGAAAAATCTGGGAGAGGTACCGTTTTTTATTTTAATAGAACTATTTCCATTTACATGTAACATTTTAACCATCTTACAGAAAAAAAATCACCAAATCCAATTTTTTAAGTGCTTGAAGGAAAAAAAGAAGAAAAAAAAACTTGTTCTAAAGTATCAAATGTTTTGTAATAATCTAAGGAAAAAATGAAGCTGTCATTATTAATTATATCAGAATAATCTAAAATGTCTAATATTAATCTTATATTATTAGATATTTGTCTATTTTGCATAAAGCCAGACTGTGCTTCATCAATAATATAATGTAATACTCCTATTAATCTTTTGGCTAATACTAAAGCAATTACTTTATAATCATTGTTTAATAACGTTATTGGACGCCAATTATCTATTAAAGTAATGTTTTTATTTAGTTTGGGAATTAAAGTGATCAGTCCTTGGCATAATGTAGGAGGGAGAGACGATTTGTTTATGCTTTCCTTGAAGACAGTAAAAAAGGAGCTATGATTTCACTGAATACATGATAGAATTATGAGTTAGACCGTCTGTACCAGGTGACTTGTTTGTTTTTAAAGATTTAATTGCTTCATCAATTTCTTTTAAAGTAAATGGGAGAATCGCAGAAGGCTTGATCAGCATTACCTAATTGATCAGTGTCAATACTGATGAGCATGTTGTTTGCTAAATTTAGATGTGTATAAATCGTGATAGAATTTGGCACAAAAAATAGTATGGAAGTAAAATAATGTCAAATGTTTTTGAAATAAAAAGCCTGTTGAATTGCACTACTTGAAAAAAAAAAAGGCATTGCATTAACCATGCTTGCATTTTAATGCATTGTATTTTTAGGGCTTGCATTTTTATGGGCTGAAATTCAACATGGTTGAATATTTAAGCTGTGAATATTTCAATTAAAAACATTTCAAACACCTTTTCATTATTACAAATTCAATAATCCATATTCACCTTTCATATTTCACTTCCAAAATATTCAAACTGTTTAAAAATACAACCAATAATATTCAACAGGCAATTTTCGGGCCATTTTATTTCGCTTTGCAAAATTCGCTTCCACAAATTCAGTGATTCAAATTCGACAGTAAATTCAACATTGACGTCCAGGAACTGCAGGAAAAGCAATAGATTACCGAGCATACTCTCCATCTGCTGTTAGTCGACCTCACAAGATTGCATAAAATCCATCATTGACTAAGCTATCTTGTGATGTCTGTCATTAAGCTCTAGCTTAATGTAATTGTTTTATAATTGTTACAATTTCATGTATTTAGTTAAAATTATGTAATTGACAACATGGCAGCATTTGTGTCTGAATAGATCTTAATTTTTGATGATGCATTGACAAATTCAGTAAATATTATCTGTCTTCTCTCTATCTCTTTAAGGTTCATTACAGCTTTGATTTTGCGCAACAGCTCCATTACCCTCACAATCCCATGCAACCAGGACCCATCTTCTTCAAGACACCACGGAAGTGTGCTGTGTTCGGCGTCGTGACGGAAGGGCTTCCACAGATGGTGGTCTTCCTTCTAGATGAGGCAACTGTGGTAGGCAAAGGGGCCAACTGTGTCATCAGTCTTCTGGACTACTTTTTCGACAATTATGGTTTGAAGGAGACCCACTTGCACTTACATGCAGACAATTGCTCTGGCCAAAATAAAAACAATGCAGTCATTCAATATCTTCTTTGGCGCGTTGTAACAGGGAAGCATCAGAGTATCACCCTTTCATTCATGTTAGCCGGACACACCAAGTTTGTTCCTGACTCTATGTTTGGCCTGTTCAAGCGCAAGTACAGGATTTCAAAAGTTGACTGCTTGGCTGACATTGAGAATGTTGTGCGCCAGGCTTCTCCAAGTGGTGTGCTGATCCCTCAACTGTGTGGTGACGAGGCGGGCAATGTCATCGTTCCTATGTTTGGCTGGGACAGTTACCTGTTACAGTTTTTCAGGAAGCTCCCCTCTATCAAGCCACTCCATCACATTGATTGCAGAGCAGATGGGACTGTAATGTGCAAGACCCTGTCAGAATCTGAGCCAGTCACACACAAGTTGCTGAAGTGTAACCTAGCAGATGTACCGTGTGAAAAACCTGCCACTTTAAAACCAGAGGGTCTTAGTGAAGAAAGGAAAAAGTACCTTTTCCATGATATCAGGGAATTTGTAGCAGAAAATTACAGGGATCTGGTTTGCCCTGACCCAAACATGCAGATGGAAAATGCTGTCCAATCAGAGGTTGTGACACCTGCTCCACCCCCAACTCATGGTGTGGGAAGACCAAAAAAGACCCCACGAGCGCTTGCCAAAAGAATAAAACTGGCATAGAACATGCATATGCACTCCCTTTAGAGTTAGATTACTAATAATTAAAAAAAAATACCTTTGTGATTATATTGGTTATTATTGTAATTGATATTGTTATTGTGATATTGACTGACCACATCATCGTCTGGCGGACTGCCTAGGCGGAGTACGTTTTCCATTCTCCGGTGCTGGGCCCACCGCAGGGCCATCAATGGAGATCTGCTGCAGAAATGTTGACTTGACTGACCACGTCTTTGTACAGTGTTATTTATTCTTTTTTGTTAATCACTGCAGGGTGAGACTGTTCTAGGTTGTGTGAATGTTGTTTTCACTTGTGTCTTTCTGATATGCGTTATTTACCTACCTACTGACTCTCTTGTAAGTGGATCTCTCTCTCTTTTATTATTATTAAATAAATTATTATGAATTATACTTGAGTTGTATTGGCAGGTTATTTCTTGATTATGCATATCCTACTATTAGAGTGCTGGTAATGGTAGGCCTTTACAGTACAGTCTGTACAGTAACTCTGTACACAGTATTGTAGTATCTCTTTCCTCCCCATGCGCTTCAATGCTATCTGTATGCATTTTGGTCATGCGTATCATGTAAAAAGACTCATATTTACCAAATTAATAGAATTTCCCCCTAAAAGTATCATACATCACTGAATAGGGCAGGATGTAAGCTTTAATTTGGTATATGACACATAGTCAGGAAAATTATGGATCAGAGGTATTGCCATTTTAAATTTTACTTATTTTCAAATTGGAATTTCTCAAAAACCTAAAATTCCGAGCTCGGAATTCTCCAAATCTTTGAAATGGCCTAACTCAGTCAATATTAGGTATATCAATGAGAAACTATCACAGTCTATTCCTTATACTGGGTAGAATTACCTGATGTAAAAAAATAGATACCATAAAAAAATGACTTTAGCTGGGTTATCACAGGCAGGGTCACATATTGCATACAGATCAGATCGGTTTACACAGCATATTGATGTGAAAACTAAACAATACAGAAATTAGCTCTCATACAAAAAAATACTAAATAGATCACAATGAAATTGCCAATGTTCCATACGTTAGCTTTTAACGAAGACATTATCTGGTGCCGTTCGGATTTGGCGCTCAGCCATCATGCGTCTGTTATGTGCTCGTCTCTGTTATGTGCACGCCACAGACTGTCCGCGCACTGCACGTCCGCTTTTTTTGAAAATCGATTTTTGACATTTGTGAATCGATTCAGAATCGTCCACGTCCCGAATCGCGATTCATCTAAGAATCGATTTTTTTCCCCACCCCTATTGCCCATTGTGTCACTCTCTAGCAGTGGCGGCTGCTGGTCTTTCAAAGAGGGGAAGCTAATTTTCGGCCTACATCATAAATACTGTCCATTTATTTATACGTAAATTCTGCCCTACGTTCCTTTTCAAGAAAATGCTCTGTACGAATGAATGAATGAACAAACGATCTAAAACAAAGATATTAAACTCGATGGAGGAAATGTGGGAATTAGGTTAAACTGAAACAAGGAATGTGGTGTATAATTGTGTGAAATGTATGATGAAAATTGGCTAGCAATTTTCGCCAAGCAAATATCAAGAAATAGGTTGCAGCAGTTTGTCTTTCGACTACACTTGCAAAATCCGCGATGGGACTGAGCTCGAATAGCTTCAGCATCAGCGACTTTTTATTGTATGAAATCTCTGTCAATCAAAAGGAGATGCAGCCTTTCGACAGACCCTCCAATCATCACGCAGAAGCCCGGAGTCCAGGCCAGCCCACTCCTCCATTCACTCTAGAGACGCTGAGCGTCGTGGGCGGGACATAATCACAGCATTTATCCAATGACCGTCTAGTTTCGAAGCACTGAAAAAAACTGTTTAAAACAGTTCCCAGCACTGCCTTAACTGGTGCCTCTTGTAATGTAAGTAATGTAATGTAAGTATTGGTGCTTTCCCTCGAATCTAATGCACCACAGCTGTTTCAGTGTCCCAAACTTTAGTATCAGTTGTGGATAATGAATGAGAAAGTGTAGTTTCGGAGTGAAAGTCTCAGGGAATACAGACTGGAAGGAGGACAGGAATTCGCCTACCTGAAGGCTTAGGAAAGGGATGATTTTCCTTTGTATGGTGGGGGACAAAATCACATCTCCTATATCCCTACACTTCAGGTAAATGTCCCAGTGCACCTCACCTTCCGGAATGTAATGTCCAATGAGAAATGGCAAAATCCTGAAGAGGCACCAGACCTGAGCAGCAGACCCTGATAGTGTGTTTTCTTTAGCACACAATGTGGAAGTTTCTGAGGGAGGTTAGTCCGTATGTTAAAGGGGATCTATTATGCAAAATTCACTTTTGTATGGTGTTTGGACATAAATGTGTGTTGGCAGTGTGTGTACACAACCACCCTACAGTGATAAAAATCCACTCATTGGATTTTTTTAATCCCCATGAATCATAAGCAGTCTCTCCAAACGACCTGTTTTCAGAATGTGGCTTTAGTGACATCACTAAAGCCACAGGCCCTGCCCACGAGTGTTGACTGACACTGCCGTTATAACTTAGACCGGCCCTGATCGAGTTCACTGCGAGTTGTACACATCAGCCATTGCTGCAGCAATGCACTCACGAGAAGCGTCGAAGCATCTCCCAAGCGTTGAAGGTGTTGTAGCTGGATGTATTCATTCACATAGCTCTATTTACTCTTGAAATCTGCCAGCCACTGAAGACGAGGTGGATTCATTTTGTTTTCAAAGAAAATGCTCCCTCAACTCTACAGAAATTTATGTAAGTTACTTATGCACTTCTTATACTGTTTACTCAGCTCTAACAGTGATTTTCTGAAGAAAAACTGATGCTTCATCTTTTGTGTGACATACAGTAAACTTTATTAAACTCATCAGTATATTTTGTGTCATCATTCAGACAATTCAGATCGTCAGACGGAGTCCTACAGCAGGCTTGCATTAATAGTGTATACAAGCAATGCCAAATAGGTTATAATCGTAATTAAACTAAACTACACCTGTTCCAACTCCATACAGCATATATTCTCTGACTCTGTAGGCATTTTTATGGTCGAAATGAACACCATTACTGTGACTGTCTGTTTTATTATTATCATCTTCCCTGTTCTGGCTCTGATCGCGGCTGCTTAGGCTCCGCCCCCTGTGCCGTGAACCAGCAGCTCATTAGCATTAAAGGAGAAGCACTAAAACAGTGCGTTTTTCACAGACCCAAAAAATGATGATTTAAACGTGCTGTAAATAAAATTCTGTTAGGTATTTTGAGCTAAAACTTCACATACACACTCTGGGGACATCAGAGACTTATTTTACATCTTGTGAAAAGGGGCATAATAGGTCCCCTTTAAATGCAAGAGGCACCACACCCTCCAGAAAACCGTGCATTAAGACAAGGGAAAGTTTGTTACATCAAAGTAGTTCAGCTCAGTGAAAGGGCCCTCACTGACCACACCATATGTCTGTTTGGATATTCCAGCACTTTCCCTGAGTGCTTGCAGATGGTACTGATGTACCTGAGAAGATCGAATTATTACATCATCTTCGTTAACGTGAGACCTTAGGTCTTTGTAGCTGATGTCACAGCTGGCTCAAGGATGTGACATTATGGGGAGACGACACAGAAGCTCAAAAGAAGGAATTTATTACATCTAAATTAACAAAATAACATAATCAAACAGTTAGTCATCAGTAATATCAGTCAGTATTAAATGCAAGTTAATGGATGTGTAACTAGGACAAGTTGTGAACCAAAAGTAACGTTCTCAAAACTGACGCCCCGATCTGGCAAACTGCTCAATCAACAACTTATGCCTAGTTCACACTACACAACTTTAAACGTCGGCAGATCGCTGTGCTGTTCAGACTACATGACTTGCTCTGGAGGCTTGAAGTCGTTGTGGTAATTATTTAATTAAAAATTATTTAATTTATCTTCAGTGTGTAGTATTAGACAATCAGGTGTCTTGACGCGAATCACGCGATTACGATTCAGCCTACGCAGCACAAAAAAAAAAACCTAGTCTAAAAAACTACTAGTGATATAACGTTAGTCTATATCAATATCAGCGCTATAGCAAGAGAATTAGTTAGCAATGTCTCAAAAGAGAATTTTGGATTTTTTTCAATCCAACCCCAAAAACCTGAGGCCGAGGACTAGCGAGAAGAATTCTCCAACTGACTCCTCATCCAGAGGTAACGTTAACGTTACAGCCCCGCCCGAGCAGGACAAGCTAGCTTCTGTCGTTCCCGGTGCTAGCCAATACGACCAGGCTGCTGGTGACACTAACGCTAGCACTTCATATTAAAAAAATTCTCAGTCTGCCCCCGACAAGAGTGAGACTGCTGCAGCAGGGACATCACCTTTACCATCTGAGCCATTTCAGCCAAGGAATTTTGACTTCCCCACCAAGCGTTTTGGGACTGAAGGTTTTTCAATATCGTTTAAATCAGCTTGGTTTGAAAGATGGAAATGGCTCCATTATGTCAATGACACTGACAAAGCACTGTGTTTTATTTGTTGTTCTGTGGTAGCCAAAAAGTTGGTACATGACTTCTACAGAGTTGATGCCGTATTCATCAGAGGGGGATTTTTGAATTGGATCCAAAACGAGATGATAGAACTGCTTGCACATGCTGTGCAGCGAAGGTTGGTTTCTGGGGCAATGGTTTCTCATAACTTTGGACTGACGGCTGATGGCACTACAGACATTAGCTCATCCGAGCAGTTTTCCTGCCATGTGCATTATGTGGATGCTGATTTGTGTCAACAGAGTGTGTTTTTGGGATTTTACAGCGCGCCAGATTCGAAAGCAGACACTCTATTCAGGTGCATCACTGACATATTTTTGCGCTTGCACCTGCCGATTGAAAAGCTTCAAGGCTACTGTTTTGACGGGGCAAGTAATATGTCTGGACGTTTCACCGGCGTACGTGCGCGTCTTGCAGAAGCCTGCCCTGGCTCCTTGTTTGTCCATTGTTGCAATCACTCGTTGGATCTTGCTTTGCAAGAGGTGGCTCGGGATGTGGCTCTCGTCGCAGACGTATTTAACTTTGTACAGAGCACCTCCAACCTCATCCGAGAGTCAGCAAAACGCAAGAGTTTGTATCAGTCTCTTTTCCCTGACGGAGAACCCGTGTCCAATGTCGCAGCTCTGTGTCCGACAAGATGGTGCGTAAGGACCAAGGCGATATCCAGACTCCTGCAAGGATATGGGCCGCTGTTGGAGACCCTACGAGCTCTCGAAAAGGACCGGAGTGTTCGTGGGGAGACTCGGTCGAAAATATCAGGACTTCTCAAGCAAGCTATGAAGGGCAGAACTGTCTTCGGGCTGTTGTGCTGTGAGGCTATGTTTGGACCTTGTGAGGCTGTGGCAAGAAGTTTGCAGAAGGCTAATGCAAGCGTTTCTGGTGCACTTGAGTGCATTAAAGTTCTCAAAGAGCGCATACTGTAGGTAAGCTTTATTCTTTGCTTTTGTTACCTATAATTGCTATTTTTTTGTGGACGATTTGCATGTCAATCTCTTTTGCGCGCGTTGGTGTGGTAAAAAAAACCCTCAAATTTTACGCGTGTTGGCGTGGTAAAAAAAAAAAGTTCAGACGGAGAGGAAGAAAGCACACCCTGTTTATTTTCTTTATTTAACAAAAGCACAATGTTTTGATTTGATTGTAAGTGGACACATAAAAAAGTAGAAATATCACAGATTCTTTTTTCATATTTCTTTTTTCTGTATGAGCATAAATGACGAAGTAATTTAAGTTTATTGTGCTACAATGTGAAGAAAATCCAGCAAAACGCGCCGGCGACCTCAGAGGGTTAAACGTAAATAATAACATGTATTATTATTATTATAGGTGCACTGAGGGGAGAAGGAGTTGTGGACACTATTTTGTTGAAAGCAAAAGCGTCTGCATCTGCTCTCAGCCTGAAGTGGCCAAAAGATTCCAGGGTCAGCAGAACACCAAATCGTCTTCGGGACACTGTGCTGGAGGATTTAGCAGACAGTGGTGAATTAAAGTGGCGACGGGACTTTTTTGAGGCAGTGGATTTAATGAATTCGGAAATGGAGCGCAGATTCGATCAAGCTGGTTTGTCAACAGCTGCAAAGAGGGAGAGAGTGCTGCTGGATTCTGCAAAGGGCCTTGTTTCAGATGCTGACTTGAGTAACCTTCAGCTTCCACAGATGGACATTGCGTCCCTAGGCTTGCAACTGAGGATGCTGGGTGGCCTCACCAAACAACATGCATTCCACTCAGTCCAAGAACTTGCTCGCTTTGTATCAGCTCTGCATCCACAAACAAGAGGACTTTTCACCGAGGTGGAACGGCTGATCCACTTGTGCCTTTGTTTACCAGCGTCTACTGCTGGCTCCAAAAGGTCTTTCTCAGCTCTTCGCCGCCTGAAAACCTGGCTCCGTAGCACTATCACTCAGAGTAGACTTTCTCACATGGCACTGCTTCACATCCACAAAAACATTTTGGATGATCTGGATATTCAGGGTCTCATGGCAAAGTTTATCAGCCGAACTCCAGAGCGCAAATCTACCTTTGGTGTACCAAAATCATCGTAAGGTAGAGACACGGTGTCTTACATCTCTGCGTCTTTTTCCTGCCGCCGTGCAGGCCCAGATGGTAGCCTATATGATTGTGATTTATGCATGCCTATTATAAAGAAACGAATAGTCTGTAACTTTTTAGAATTTTATTTAATTTAGAATCACATATTACTGTCGGATATATAAGACAGATTTTGCAGAGTCTGTTACTTTTTTTGGCCGTTATGCAGTTTATGAACACTTAATCTACTTGTGGTTGTTTTAAAATAAACATACATTGCCATCTAGAAAACCGATCCTGGTGTCGACCTCCTTGTTTTTAGGCATTTTGATTATGCATGTATTGCTAATAATATATAATTTACATTGGTTATAAATGACATTTTAATTTATATGCACGCGACAACATATTTAGATAGGCCTACTAGACTTTTTTTGTGTGTGTGTAGGCTATTTGTTTTCTGATTTTAACGCTATAAAGATCGTTGCCGTGCTTGCATCACTCCCTTACTCCTCCTATAGTCCCTATGGCCACTTGGCCTGCGTGAATGCAAATGGAAAAAAAGGTTTTGAGGGAGAGTAGTAATAATTTGTTACATTTATATAGCGCTTTTCTAGGTACTAGTAGTTAACTCCTTACTAGTCACCCCCAATTTTGGCAAGTGATGCATTCATGACATAACGTTACCCAAAAGAAAAACGTTTCTGCTCAGAAGTCATTCTGAATAGACACATAAAACACTTTCGAGTATTTGTATCATATTCCGGTCGCGGTTTAAAATGGTTTCAAGTCAAAAAAAGATTTTGAAATGTATATTTAGCATTTTATATGGGCTATCTTTACTAGTGTAAGGGGTAGGACATTAGGACCCAGTAGACACCACCTCAGAGCGCGTCATTGCTCAGCCGGCTATTTAGTGTGACGTAGTCACAGAGCGACAAGCCAAGCTAGCATTCCAGTATAGTGTGTCGGTACAGCGTGGGGAATGAAAGCACCAAAATCGATGGTTCAAACCAGTGCTGTTGTCATTGCTTGAGGCTGGAGATTGGCCAGTGGACAAAACGGTTGTTCTGGGAAAAACTGTTGCAGGTACCAAGTTAGATTATGAAATGTTGTGAATGATCGTAAAAGCTTGGTATATTGATTTTGTATCTTCTGTCATAGTAACACAGTTTGAGATTGTGGTGAGGATGCATCCTATTCTGTCACGGTAACGCAGTGCGATTGTGGTGAAGACGCATTGTGCAAACATTTGTTTGCTATTCAGGACGTGTGTCCAGTCACTGTTTTTCCTGTTTTAGTTTTAGTTATACCAACTGCCTACCATAATTTATACGACTGTTTGTTGACTGCCCTTGGGGCATGTGAGGAGGGAGAGAGAGAGCGGAGGTTTGAGCTTTTACATTGTATGTTTGTTTGTTTTGTTTTGTCTTGACTCTCTCTGATAACTCATGTATACATGGTGAGGTTCTTTTAATTGAAATACTTGGGTAATGTGTAGTTTCCTAAAGGGACAAACGCCTGCAGTGGTGTGTGTGTGTGAAGTGAAGGGGGGAAATTGCTGTGAATCACGTGCAATATGTAACTGGGTTGTTTCACCTATGTATTCTTCTTAAATTATTTATTAAGAGTGACGTGTGGTGTGCTTTATATTCAGACATGTCTCAGGAGGGAAACTCTGTACACACCCTTAACCATTTGGTGTTTTGATTGAGAGAAGTTTCATAAAGTATTACTGTTGTCTTTTAGAATTGTTTATATAATTGAACTATTGTGAAATAAATAAATGTATATTTTTTTGACACACCAGCTTCCATCTACGTCCTTTAATTAGGGTGGCTTGCGTGCCACCGGGTAGTTCTTTGAACTGACTATTTTATAATTATGGGTTTTTGATTTAAGTAGTATTGAGAATATATAAAGAAAACCCGTAGTGGTCACATTTGGCGTAGACGGCAGGGTCGTTAGGGTGGTTGCTGGTAGTGTCATCCCCTTCCTCATATATATTTATATATATATATTTTACAAAAATTTTTTTTTTTTGGTGTTTATTTGTATAATTGGTGGGCAGTTGGGTTTATTGGGGTAAAGGAAAAACAGTGGCTGGCAAGGAGGATCGGAGAAGCCGCCCAAGACCAGCTGGACTTTAACCTCAAGACAAATTTTTTTTTGTGTGTTTATCATTATTGTTACTTTGTTTATCATTGTTGTTTTCATTATTATCTTTTTTTTTTTTTTTTTTGTTGTTGTTGTTGTCATGTCTGTAGGTTTAGAAGATCAGGTTAGGGCTCTGACCGAGCAGCTCCAGCAGCTGCAGGCTGTTAATACCAGGCTTCAACAGGAAGCAGTAGCACAACCAAATGCTGTGGCAGGACAGGGAGGGGCAACCAGCAGTCAGCAAGAAAGTTTAGTCAACCCAAGGTATGTCATTATCCCAAGAGAGCGGAAATGCCCAAGGTTTTCAGGTAATAATAGTACTGGATGTCTGGGGGTTGAGGAGTGGGTAGAAGAAGCCCGTAGATGTTTTAATTCCAAACATATGACCCCTACTGAGCAGGCATTGTTTCTGTATGACCATCTGGATGGGGAAGCTAAGTCAGAGATCCGATTTCGTCCCACTGCAGATAGAAATAACCCTGATCGAATCCTGGCTATTTTGCTTGAAACATTTGGTTGCCCTCAATCTTATATTGAAGCTCAGAAACAATTCTTTCAACGACGCCAGCGTGATGGGGAATCTTTACGTGAATTTTCTCATGCAGTAATGTCTTTAATGGAGATAATTGAGCGTAAGAATCCAGGGGGAATTCCTGATTCTGATATTGTAATTCGTGATCATTTTGCTGAGTATGTCCGTGATAATATGCTTCGCAGAGAGTTAAAACGTCTCATACGATTACAACCTAGTATGTCCTTTATTGACGTTCGCAGTGAAGCTCTGCGTTGGTCAGATGACGGGGAGCGTCCTAGCCTTCCCCGGGCTAGAGCCTATTCTTGTGATACCCATATTGATGCCTGTGAATTGGGGGTAAACTCAAGTGCGGTAGCGGTAGAACCAGTTAAAGAAATTAGTGAATTAAAAGAAACTTTGCGCAAGCAACAAGTACAGTTAGATGCAATTTTGCAACGTTTGTCTAACCCAGTTTGGCATGCTGCCCCCAGTGGCCCTAGCACCCAGCCTAGGCGATATCGGTTTGATTCAGAAGGTCAACCTATCTGTTTGCGGTGTGGACACCCAGGTCATATAGCTAGGCGTTGTCGTAATTGGGAGGGAGCCCATCAAGCTGCTGCAGCCGGGGAGTTTCAGAGTAGAGCTGGGGGTCGGGGCAGGAATGTCATGGGGCCCTCGGGAAACTAGCTTCATCTAGTGCTCAGAGTCAGGCTCTAGATGGTGGATTGGGTGGCTCCTCTTTAAAATCAACGGTACCTTCACATTCTATACTCATTGGTCAATGTCCAGTAATGAAGGTTGTAATGGCAGGTGTAGTTGTGCCATGTCTTGTTGATACAGGCTCAATGGTGTCAACTATTACAGAGGAATTTTTTGCAGAACATTTCCAACCCCAGGGTCAGGGTATTTTGCAGTCATGTGGCTGGCTACAGTTGAAAGCCGCCAATGGACTAGATATCCCGTATAAAGGATATTTAGAGTTGGATGTAGAAGTACTTGGTAGGACTTTGTCTCGAATGGGTATTTTGGTTGTACGAGATCCCCCTGATGTACAGACTCAGACAAGAAAACGCAATGTTCCCGGTTTGTTGGGAATGAATATTCTGCAAAGTTGTTATCAAGAGCTGTTTGGTCAACATGGCACTGCGTTATTTCATTCCCCACCAGCTGTACCTGATGTGCTGAAAAACGCTATGTCTGAGTGTCAGGTTCTTGAACGTTTAACTGATTCAGAATTTATTGGTAGTGTCTCAATTCCCCCAGGTCCCTCCATTTGTGTTCCCTCTGGGTCATTTAAGCTAGTCACAGCCTCATGTAGACAGGGAGTTGGTTCACTTATTCCTGCCGCATTTTTAGAACCCCCAGGTATAGGTGACTGGCAACTACCTGCAGACCTCCTTATTCCATCTTCCTTGGTAACTATTGGGGAGGGAACTGTCTCTGTACCCGTGGTTAATATAGGTACTCAGGACAGGTGGTTAAGACCCCGTACTTTTTTGGGTAGACTTCAAATGGTGAGTGTATGTCCCCATAGTCAACCCGTAATTTTCGGCAGCGAAGAGAGTTGTGAAAGCCCTACCGTGTTCATTCAGTCAGCTGAAGTAGTGAATCGAACTGTCCCTGGTTTGGCCAATATATCATGGCCTAATCTAGAAGAGGTAGAACAGGAAGATGCTAAGGCTTTGTTGGCGAAGTATAGTGTGGTTTTCAGTCAGAATGATGGGGATTTAGGATGCACAAACTTGATAGAGCATGAGATTCCCTTGCTAGATAATGCACCTATTCGCCAACGTTATAGACGACTCCCTCCCTCTCAGTATGATCTTGTGAAGGCTCATATTCAAGATTTGGTAGAGCAGGGGGTAGTGCGGGTGAGTTGTAGCCCTTTCTCCTCTCCCATTGTGGTGGTCAAGAAGAAGGACGGGTCAATTCGCCTGTGTGTTGATTATCGCCAATTAAATGCGAAAACCAGGAAGGATGCATTCCCCCTTCCACGCATAGAGGAATCTTTGGATGCCCTGACTGGTGCTTGCATGTTTTCGACATTGGATTTGGCGAGTGGTTACAACCAGGTCC
This sequence comes from Abramis brama, assembly GCF_963993115.1. Lineage (NCBI taxonomy): Eukaryota > Metazoa > Chordata > Actinopteri > Cypriniformes > Leuciscidae > Abramis > Abramis brama. Next base: position 38,019,327 of record NC_139969.1, on the reverse strand, counting down.
CCGTAGCTGAGAAGGATCAAGCTAAGACTGCTTTCTGTACACCTTTTGGTCTGTTTGAATTTCAGCGAATGCCATTCGGCCTTTGTAATGCACCAGGGACATTCCAGAGATTGATGGAGCGCATCTTTGGAGATGAACGATTTCACTCCCTCCTCCTATATTTGGACGATGTGGTTGTTTTTTCATCATCATTTCAGAATCATCTGGAGCGGTTGGAGCTAGTGTTACACCGGTTGCAACAGAATGGCCTGAAACTTAAGCTCAGAAAATGTCACTTCTTCCAGCCAGAGGTAAAGTACCTTGGGCATGTAATTTCCGCATCTGGTGTTGCCACTGACCCCGAAAAGATCAGTGCTGTTAAGGAGTGGAAAACTCCATCTACTGTTGTGGAACTGCGTTCCTTCTTGGGTTTTGCCTCTTATTATAGGAGGTTTGTGGAAGATTTTGCAAAGTATGCCGCCCCTCTCCACAAATTAGTAGCAAAATTGCAGCCTTCTAGTAAAAGAGCTAGGCCCAGATCAAATAGCTCCTGGAGTGACCACTGGGATTGGAGTTGCGAACAGGCATTCCATTTGCTTAAGGAAAAGCTGATTGGGGCCCCAGTGTTGGGGTATGCAGATTTTACCAGACCATTTGTCCTGGAAGTGGATGCTAGTAATCTGGGGCTGGGGGCAGTCTTGTCCCAGGAACAGGAAGGAGGGCAACGTCGGCCACTCGCATACGCAAGCCGTGGGCTCAGACCTACCGAGAGGAATATGACAAATTATTCAGCTATGAAATTAGAGTTGCTTGCACTCAAATGGGCGGTAACGGAAAAATTTAGAGATTACCTTCTCGGCTCTAAATTTACAGTCTTCACAGACAACAACCCCCTTTGTTATCTCCGTACTGCTAAACTAGGTGCCGTAGAACAACGTTGGGCATCACAGCTGGCACTCTTTGATTTCACTCTAATGTACAGACCTGGAACATCTAATAAAAATGCAGATGCACTCTCTCGCTTGCCTCCTGCCCCGCTGCCAAGTTCTATGGGAGAAGTCGCCCCTGGTATTTCAGTTCCTGAAGAGGTTGAACAAGCTTGCATTAAAAACCCTCAGCGGTGTTCTGCGTTTACATCTATTATTGAGGCAACTCCAGCAAGAGGTAAAGCTGACCTTCAAGTGTTACAGGCAGAAGATGCGGTGATACAGGCTTTCTTGGTGTATTGGAAACGTGGTGGCGTTCCCTCAGCTGTGGAGCGGACCAAGGAATCTCCAGCAGTCCTGGAAATGGTTCGCCAGTGGAGTAGAATCCAAGAACAGCAGGGAGTCTTGTATCGGCGA